>NC_042493.1:114849108-114880510 GCF_005508785.2 Acyrthosiphon pisum
AGCTTTTTTATCCAACAAATAAAATTTTATTGATATTTTTATTAAAAAAAACTAAAAAAAAATGGAAAATAAAAATGTCCGTAAAGAGCTCAAAATACATCAAAATATTTTGAAAATGTTATGGTGTATAGAAAATGCTAAGATAAACATTCAGTCAAAATTTCATGTATCTACGGTCATTTTTTTTAAAGTTACACCAAAAACCAAAATCGATTTTCTCGAAAACAGATTTTGCGTAAAAATTCCCGTTTTTCCTTAATTTTTCTTTTGTTTTTCCCGGCGCTTTTGAAAACCACTGGGAAATTTAAATTTTGACCTCCCCAATGCACCAACGATATTCACTTTCTGATCGAACAAGATACTGAAGTTGAAAATCGTAGCATTATTTCGACTACTTATCGTGTACACAGACACAAAAAAAATAAAAAATAAAAAATAAAAAAACACATCATTGTAAAATCAATACATTCATCGTTCCACTCAGAATCTAAAATTGGACACAAGTCGAATTATTTTGAGAATTTTATGGAGTATAGAAAATGCTATTACAAACATTCAGTTAAAATGCCATGTATTTACGGTCATTTGTTTTAGAGCTATTTAGAGAAAATTAGTTGAATTATTTTGAAGTGCATTGCACATAAACTCGTTGTATGCGTAATTTTTAGATATCTATGATTTAGATATATGCTTGAACTACAAGTACATAATAACAATTTTAATTTTTAATTTTAATACTTATGTATAATTTAATTATATAATATAAATAGAAAAATTCAAAATATTCAATTTCTACCTAAATCTAATTTTTAACAATTTAATTGAAAAATGTTTATTTATGTCTAGTAGTATATTTTCTAAATTCTTTTAAATATCAATTTTTTTTTTTGGAGTTAATTAATTTGAAACATAATAACTTAATTCAAAATAATATTTTTCAGAATTACCTGACATTTTATAATTCATAATATTTTTCTTATGTAATATTAGTGTCAATTTGTATTATTATTTATCAGGTAATTCTAATATTGCACTCTGTATATACATGTAGTATAAAGGCATATCTTTACGTATTAGATTCTAAATATTAATGAAAATATGTAGTGTAATGTTAGTTTTTTTAAATTAAAATTTTAAACGTCAGTTGTTTGAACTGGATAAAAAAAAAATTGACTTCCTATAATTAGTATACAATTCTGCTACTAATTGAAAGGGGAAATATATAATATTGAAGAGATAATATCTCCCATGTTTAAGGTTTAAAAAAATCTCAATTGGGAATTTTATATTATTGGATATTTTTTATTTTTAAATTTTTTCTTACTCTTCATTAAGCTATACGTAAATATTAAATTAAATGTAAAATAAATTATATCTAACATAATATAGTTAGAATAATATTTTATGATTGGAGTTGACTTAAGTTTAATATTAAGTTATAAGAACTAGATAGTTAAGTATATTCCATCTTATGACTTCATAAACGTTAATTATTGCATTTTATAATTATTAGATAAATTGTAGCAATATTTGTTGTGAAGTTTACAATAAACCGTCTAAAAGCTGAATGGATATCAAGTTACTGGATATCAATAATGTTCCTATTACAGGCATTGGAATACACACTTTGAGAATACAAATGGGAAAATTTGAATACAGCAAATTAATTCAATATGTAACTAAATATTATGAAAATTATTATTAGTTAATCAAGAAGGGTTAAACTATTATAATTCACTTCCCTTACATCCATCAATCAATTAGCATATGATAATCAAAAAATACTCTAAACAAATGTTTGTTCGAGTAACAATAACAAAAATTCAAGATTATAGTCAACACCAAATCAGTTGGTATTTTTCTATAATTGTATTAATTTATGTATTAACTTATATTATTTTGCAGTTTTGCTGATGGAGATGTAACATGTTTCAAGAGAACTACATAATGTTTGAAAATTGGAAGATACATTGCTGTTAGTTCTACTTTAGATCCTCTTAACCATACTGTATACATTGCAGTAGTGAAGCGTGAGGTTTTTAGTTGGGGAGACACTAAAAAAAGAAAATGCCACTAATACGCCTAGACTCCCCTTTTATATTTTATCTATAGGTAAGAAATAAATATTCAAAAATTAAAAAACAAATTGAAATATTGTATTAAAAAAATTAAAAACGTTACAATCTACACCTGATAATTTTTTCAAGAATATAATACATGGTATGTCATTATGAACTCCAATTTCAATCTTATTATTACTTTATGTCAAGTAGTGTGATTTAACTTACCCAGATTTCTTTCTTCAGGATTAAGTCAAAGCTCATGGTCAATAAAAATAAACCACGAACCATTCAAGAAATTTGTCACATTGGTGAACTAGACCCAGGCATATGTCAGCAAATTAATCACTGTATTTATAGTAAGGGTAACCATGAAAAAATGATAAGTTGTTTAAGAGAAATGCTATTACTTCCAGTAGGAAGAGAATTGGATTTATTTTCATGCATGGAATCTAATAATTGTAGCTTTGTATTAAGGTGCATAGGTATTTTTCATTGAAAATAAGATATTTGTTTAATCTAAGCCCATAGATAATTTTTAAAGGCATAAAAGTTATATATTTTTATTTTATAGATCTATTAAAGTACGAATAACTAGAAAGAAGAACTAGAAAAACTTTATAGGTTAAAAATATGTTTTGCAGAAGGATATCTAGTAGCAAAAGATCAAAATGAAAATACTACCAAATCTCAAAAATGCTAGAAAATTGTTCAGTCTTCACTAATATTTGGATTGTCACTAGGTTCATTGATTTCTTTACTTGGTATTATATATTGATGTGAATATACTAAATTATAATTGTATTTGTGAACTAAGATCAATCAATTATTATTTTAATAAATTTACAAATGTTCAGCAGTAAATATTTTTAAGTATCATATTATTAAGCACCAGTAACGTAGTAACAAAATGTAAATAAGAATACAAAAAAAATATGCCCATCAAATTCTGAGATTTCCGCAATTCTAAATAATATGATTACTAAATTTTATATTTTAGTTGCCATCTTAATTATAATTATTTTGAATTAAGCTACTGACCGATAACTAAGGTGGGAGGGGTTGAAATGGGGTATTCTATAGAATTCTAGGATTTTGAAAACTATTGTTTATCTATCGCTAATATTTTGTGTACACATTTTGATAACTCGTTTCGTCAATAAATACGATAAATGATTACGAAAGCAGTGTTCAATTTACGACTATTCTGAAACCTAACCAGGGTCCCACAGCACATCTATGCTTTTGACTGTCGTATTTAAAAATACATTTAGTATAATACCCAGAACAAATATCATTAAAAATTTTAAAAATCAAAATATATAATATCAAAAATACATAATATGTATTTTCGTTAATATAATATATTATATAAAATTAATAAAAATAAAATATTACTCAAACAACTACTTTTGAGTTGGTAAAAATGTTTATTACATTAATTCTTGGTATTGTACCTATATTTGTATTAATTATATCATACATTGTAAAGTTCTAATAGTTTATATTTTTAATAACAAAGAAACTAAAAAAATAAACAGTAAATTAATATTTTTAAAATTTTAACCATACCTTATAAAATTAGATTATGGTATTGAAGGTTTACAAATAACTAAAAGTTCTAATAATGTATTTTGGCCAATTTTATGCTAAATAAAATTATATTTTGTATCAGTATTTTCTGGGAAAAAAATAAAGCATATGATTCCATTATATTCTTGACAGAATATTTTAAAGAAATTAAGAAACAAACTTTATTTGGTATGTTTGTCGTTAGACTACAATATATAATAAATTAATTATAAAGGACATTGTATTAGACGTGTTCTGCTATGATGCTTCAGCTAACACTTTTTTTTTTTAAAACTAAATGTGATAGTGCATATTTTTCTTGTCCCAGTTGATACAATGAAGCATGAAGGTATATTTAATCAACATAAAGTATGTTTTCCTGAATTACATTGCTCAAAAAGAACACTTAATAGCTTCAAAAACAAATATACCAAGGAGAATATCATGTAGGTGATTCTATGCCAATTTTTCTTGACTTGCCAAGTATAGACATAATCAAAATATTTTCCATACATTACATACATAATTTGTGTTTATAATACATTTATTACATTTGTAGCTAAATTATGGTCCATTGATTGTATATCTGGTTTTAAAATGAATGTGATAAGTGAATATTTTATTTCGCTTATTAATATAGTGCCCTGTGATTTTCAACGTAAACCTCGTGGATTAATTAATTAACTCAACACAGAAAGTCACAGAGTTTAGACTTTTTCTGCTTTATACTGGTCCTGTAGTTCTAAAATGTATTATAGATGGATCATTTTGTTTCAAATTTTTATGCCTGAATTTGTCAGTGTTTATTCTATTAGGTAAAAATAAATAGTATACTACCCCACTTACAAACTATTTTAAATAACTTATTAATATTTCATTAAACAATTTATCATTACTTATGGAAAATAACGGATGTTCCACAATATGCATTGTTTACTGCATATTCATGAAGATTTTGTTAATTTTGATTCACTAGAGAACTGTTCAGATTTTCACTTTGAGAATTATATGAAGTTTTTAAAAAAATTGTTTAGAAAATCATGACAACCACTCCAATTAAATGTAAAATGTTACACACTCCAATAATTTCGCATGTCAAAAATTCTGAAAAATATTTATTCAAACTTCAATATACTTCTGGGCCTATATTACATATAACTGTTATGAACCTCAATATAAAAAATAATTTTTAACGAAATTGTAATAAATACTAATAATAACGCAGACTGCTTTGTTGGAACTTTCCATATTAACTCCTAAATTGTATATTTAATGTTTAAAGAAATAACGTACAAGATTTAGTTAAATGTTGATTTTTAAATATTAAAATTTTTAACATTCAAAGAGATATTATCCTAACCTTAAATTAACAGTTTATTTGTAGTATAATCAATGCGTTAAATATGAACATAATATTATTAATAAAATACAACAAATAGGCATATAATATTATTATAATAATTGCATAGTACTTAGGTACATAATTATAGTTTTTTTTTAATTATATTAAAAACATTGTAAACATACAGTATAAAAATATTAGACTGTCTGTCAGCATATTATTATTATAGGTATACCTATTACATGATAATATTGCAATTAAAATAATTTAATTTACTGCGAATAAAACAGTAGTTTGAATTAATTTTAGGTAAAAACATTTAATTTGTTATACTTTAAAAATTTCAAGTATCAACAAATAATATTTTTAAATTACAAAAAATAAACAAAATCGTTATTCTTAGTTCAAACATCTAATTTTATCCAAATCTGAACTTAAAATTTCAATAAAAATAACTGTTTGTATAATATTCTGACTCTTGGGTTACAGTATGAAATACTTATAAGAAACTGTTTTAAATTTTCAATCCTTTGCTATAACATTTTTTTTTTTCTTTAAAGGTAGAAAAACTTATGAGGATTCTTGTATTACATTTTCAAACCCAAGATATAAAAATTAAATTTTTTCATAAACTTCTAACTCAGAATAACTTACAAAATTTCAAATCTAAATTTTCCCATCTGAAAAGATGCTGCAGTACAAAATCAAAGCATCATTTAATTTTCAACTACTTATAGCGTATTGACACAAACAAATCAATAAAAAAAAAAACACATTATTGTAAAATCAATATATTCATTGATCCGTTTGGAATCTAAAAGTATGTAATGCCTTATGTAGCCATATAGGTAGTGAAATGATATTTCAATTAAATTGTAGGTAACTTACAGTCTTACATACAGTTTAATATGTGATAGATTTCAATATTAATCAATTTGCTCTGCTGTAGTTAGCATACAAGACAAATTTGTACAATTGTATGCATAAACAAGTTAAGAATAATTAATTTTATTAAGTATCTCATAAACAACAAGAATTTTCAGCAAAATATTTCCTTAATTATTATTGTTCAGCGTAAATAACCAGTACAATCTACAATGCAAGTTAAACATAAATTAAAACAGCTTCTGTAATCATTGTTATTTATTTAAAATTTTTAATTCATCAATAATCGTTGAACAATCTAAGTGGTTCAACTTATATAACTAAGGATTGAAAATGTATAACAAGGTTCTCCATAAATAGATTATTCTATAAACAATAATTCTAAAAAATATAGAAATAATTTTTACAATTTTAGTTATTTTTTGTAATTTATTGAATTACCAAAATTCCACAACACATAGAGAAGAACTTTATCTGTGTTGTAGCGTTTTTGTTTTTTTGATAGTGTTTACCAACAATTATTAATAATTAAACAAAAAATAAATTAATGTTCTTAAACTGATAACTTTAATTGTATTTATGTTATACAAATAATAAAAACACTTCAACACAAATAAAGTTCTTCCCTATGTGTTGTGAAATTTTGACAATTCTACTAGTTAACTCTTTTAACTTAACTTTTTATATAATAGTTAATTATCATTGTTGTGCAGTTAGGTTAATTTTCTTTTCGTGATATGCGTTATCAACTAGACATTACTGATATCGATTTTGGTAATTTATTTTAAAATTTTATGTCATAATAATCTAATATATAAATAATGATGTTACTTGAGAGCACCGTTGGCCAAATACTGATTTTTACCATGGTTCACAAGTGTGGTAACAGTAGCCCACAACACACAAAAGTTGATCACATGAATGACCGACGATACTTTTCAGTACACTTGATGAAACAGTTCATATTATCCGCCAATTATTTATTAAGTGATAAAATAAAGATTGATTTAGTTTCTGAACATACCAGCGAAAAATGAAACTGGACCAGAATCACTAAACCATAGACCTATAAACTAATAGACAGCACTTGAGAGATGTCAGGGGTACAATATAGAATGAGCGAAAAAAAATAAAGTAGTAAATTACAGTGTGGTACTGCCAAATTAAAAATTGTGTTAATATAAAATCTGCCAATTGTTATCATATTTAGTTGCTAACATAATAACTAAGTTGTGGTTATTAAACTTGTAGGTCTATGGTAACAACCACAGTTAAAAATATACAGGTTACTGAACGAAACTTATTTTTTGGTGCGCTTAAAATTAACGATCTTGTCATAGCTTGCTAGAATAACAGTTAGCGCTTTTGCATTAGTGATTTCTCTTAGTACTACAAAATATATCAATATAGATATACAATACTATGTATTCGAGTGCTAGTAGTTATTCTCACGTCGTTTATCAGTTGTTAGAAACCAACATTTTGGCGCAACACTTTTGTTGTGTATGTATATAGGGTCGAAGAGTAACCTGTTATCTTTAATCTTGGCGACAACCTAACCCTAATCAAACTATAATTTATAGTGGATAAAAGTTTTCTGGTAGTTAGTGTATAAGGTGAATACACATAAAACAATATGGGTATTGTAAAGAAGAGGAGTTAGATAAAGGGTTAAAAACTATGAGATTAATTGATAAAGAACATATTTATAAAAAAAAAGTTGATTTATAATACACAATAGAATAGACTTATAATTAAATAAACATCACATATTATGTTACAACTTAAAATTAAAAAAATCGCTGGAATGTTGAAGTTTAAAATAATTTGTTGTGATAATATAAAAACATCAATTATTAATTACATAAAACAAAGTTGAGCTTTTAAATAATATGTACAACAGATTTTAAATGAGTAACTGTGACTGAATCTCATAAGAGCGCACAAATTTATACTTAGTTTAATTAAATGTAATTCATCCATGACCGAATGAATTTAATTTAATATTCACTTTTAATAATATACCTACATAAAAGAGAAAATTAATAGTTATTGACTTTGTGTTATGTATTCAACACATAATATACAAATAAAACATGAACAAAATCTATTAAATATAACTATAAAAATAAAGATAAATAAACATATTTTTTTTATATACCAACCAAAGATAACAATAGTGAGTTGGTACATTGGGCAGTGTGAAATATACATTAACAAATTTAGCAAAATATTTTCCTGGCTTATCATACAATACACTGATATAACCACGATTAAAGAAAGTATAGTTGCCCGATAAATCTAAAAAAGTGTCTACCGAAATGAGTCTCTATAATCAGTATTAAACTGCTGGATAGGTATTTCCGCTTTAGCACTTATTTGTTGTAGTGACTATCACGCAACTACAATTTACCATTTGAATGGTAACTGCATTTATAATCACTACAACAAATAAGTGCTAGAGCAAATATCTCTCCCCCTATTTAATACTGATTATAGAGATTCATTTCGGTTGACACTTTTGAAGTACAGGAATCATAGATCGATATGCTATACTACCATACTATCTATAACCTATCCATCATCAATTCATTTATAGTATTTTTCAGATTTGCATTTGCTTCGAGCCAATACATTTTTTCTCTTTCCATTTTCTTGTTAAAATGTCCTAACAAATCGCATTCTTTTTTAGCAGCCAAAAGTATGCTAATTTTTGATGGCACGCGTCTACTGGTGTTCAAATAACTACAACATTTTGCTAGAATTCGAAACCTTTTGGCTATAACTTTTCGGAATTCTCGTTCCTTGGCATTGTGTTTATCCCTGTCTTTAGGTTTTTTTGAAATCATTATTTTTCTCTTTGTGGTGGGTGGGTAGTTGATATCCAATAAAGGATTATCACTGTCACAGTTATAATCCATATCTTTTAGAACAAAATAAAATGCAGTTAGTAAAAAAATAATTGCATAATTAATAATATTAATGAAAAAAATCATAGATACTTACATTTTTCTTTACTTTTGTCACTGGCCAGTTGTTCTTGTCCATCATATTTACCTACTTCTATAATGCTTGAATTGTTAAAGTCATTCTCATTATGTAATTGAAAATGTTCCGTAGTTCCAACAGAAATATCAGAACTATTGTCACCATTTTCTTCAGAACTCAAACCGTCATATAGTTCTTCTTTAATTAATTGTTCTCTGAGTTTTTTTATGCTGTCGGATGAAGGTTCAAGGTCTTTTATTTTAATGTTTGGTAAAGGTTCTAGTTTTAATTCAAAATTTGACAAAGGCTCTTCTTTTGTTTTTACTTTGACATTAGGCTGAAGTTGTTTCACAGTAATACTTGATCTGGTTTTTCTGTTAACATTGTGATTCAAATTAGATTTTTCTATATCATTTGAAATTAATTTGATTTTAGGCTTTAAAACAGTATCATTAGTATTCTCTAAATATTGAAGAAGTTTTTGTCGATGCCGTTTAATATTAAGTCTCATTTGTATTTTGCTATCATTGTTTAGGCACTTTGACATTTTTAATTGATCCTGAAAAAATAAAAAAATAAATAGCTATACAATTTGTTAACACTAAAAAAAAATTATATGTAGGGAGTAAGTATATCTAAATTTGTTTTAGAAGTTCTTGAGCTAAGAGTAATTTTATATTAGGTAAATATTGTTTAGAAATTAATAGTGTACCTAGTCCATTCTTACAAACAATTAGTTGCAACATCTATAAAGATTTATTCCTTCCAAATTAAGGTGAAGGACTTTTCAAATAATTATAATTTATCGGTTTTGATTCAATTGTATAAGCATAAGAATTTAATTCCAACAATTAATCATGAGCACAGCACTAGATACAAAAAAAATATTAATATAAATTTACCACACGTTAATAAAGTATTTGGTAAAAATAGTGCTTTACATATAGGATTAAGCTTATGTCGTTCTTTAAATACTAATATTGATGACTTCAAAAGTTTCGAGTTGTTTAAATTGTATGTGAAACACCTTCACGCCTTCATCTATCTAAGTTTTAAATTTAAGTTCATTTGTATACAAATGTTGATTATTGTAGATTAGAATTAGATCTTTCTATTAATATTATTGTATAATGAAAATTCAAAAAAATTAAAAGTGAACATAACAATTAATTTAGGAAATCAACTAGAGTCTAGAATACACTAGAGCACAAGGTAATCAGTTAGTGGGTACAACATTTAATAGGTACCATATACACATATGACATGTAATATATCACACAAAAGCAGGGTTACTTTACCAGGACACTTTACAACGCGAACAATATGCGCACTTGGAAGTTAAGGGGATCAGTGGTGGATAGTTATTGTAGATAAAACATACAAATTTTTCTTAAATCTTAAGTTCAATTTAGTATAATAGTTGCATAAATAATCGCTACGAAATATTAATCTAATGAAAACGTCAGTGGTGGATGTTACCATAAAAACAACTAACGAGTCAATAATAGTATATAATTAGAGTTTGGAGTTTGTAGGTCTATAAAACAATAAAAAAAATCCCTTAAAATCACTTAAAATAAGCAAAAAACAACTAAAAATCTAAAAAAAATTTCAAACTATCTAATTATTTAAAATTTGCATGTATAACGGAACTTTTTTTAATTTGACAAACACCCATTTTGGAAATTTTTTTTTTTGATTTAACTAATAGAAATTGAACATGGTAGTTTTAAGTTAAATCAACTAATTTATTTTTATGTGTGTATATTTTATGATATTATTGCTATTTAAGTTATTTATTTTACAATTAGTAATACAGTAAATTGAATATTGAATTTTTCTGAAGACATTGAATTAGAAAATATCATTGTGTCAATAAAATATAATAATATACTTTAAAAGTTTCAAGTACCTATCCACAAACAATATTTTTAAATCACAACAAAATAACTAAAATCATTATTCTTCATTACATTAAAATTTATTTAATCTAATTTCATCTGAATTTGACCTTAAAATATTTATAAAATAAACTATGCATATGTAACTTTTAGATTGTTTGGTTATAGTGTGAAATACTTAAGAGAAACCTTGTTGTAAATTTTCAATCCTTAACTATGAAAATTGAACATAGTATATATAATTATTAATTTGCGAATTTGAATTTTAAATGCATATAAGACAAAATTGTGCCCATATATTTTTAATATTTTTAAATTACTATTGAAAACATTTATTGAACCTAGTATTCAATTTTCAAAGACTACAATTGTATCAACATTTATACTAGAACAATAAAAAAAAAATTTTAATGGCTTGGTATGGACATGAGTTCCATAGCCCTAAAAGAATACCATGTATAAAATTGTATCATGTACCTATGAAAACGACAAAATAAACATTTGGTTTATAAATACAATTTTTTTGCTTGTTATTTAAGTGTTATATGTAACTATATATATATATATATATATATATGTAATATGTATACAAATAAACAAATTTTGAATTTATAAAATATTTTAAAAATGATTTGGGTTGTATAGGATAAAAATCTTGAACTAAAAAAAATATTTAATCAAAAAATAACAATTTTAGTTATTTTTTTTATAATTTAAAGACAATATTCATGGGTACTTAAAACTTTTAGAGTAAAATAGTATGTAAATAGATATATTATTATATTTTATACACACAAAGACGTTTTCATGTTGTTAGTGTTTTACTGTCACCACATTTCTCACAAAAAACTAGATGAAACGAGCCATGAAAAAACGTTGTGTGCTGAGCTATAATAAAAAAAGATGAAAATTTGTCTCTAAACCTATATCTACTTAACACGCCATGTGCTCAATAATATAGATGGATGGCTCAATGATATTATTGTAAATCCATATTATACCTTTATCGTTATTTATTATGTCTGTCAGAAACGCAATAGGTGTCCTACTGATATGACTATAAATTTCTTATTAATCACTGTTTATATACACTTGTAAAACAATTGACGCTTGGTAAAAAAATGAACATAAAACACTCAGCATTATGTGTCGTGTCGCCGGGTACCGTTAGTCTTCACCGTTGCCACTAGTCGACAGCCGAAGTGCAATTATTTGTTCAAACGACAGGATATAATATTCAGTACCTATGTACACTGTACACTTGATGATCTTACACCTTGCACGCCACATCGAATCCTTCATTCTATGTTCCACAGGTTGTAATACTCAGTACGCACGTTTATCATGTACCTACGATAAACCTACAGCCTACCGTTAAGGTACGGTTTCCTAGGTGCGGTTAGTCGCGACGGCTGGCCGCAACGACTGTTCTGCTATGGAACAGCATTAGAGTCGCTGCGGCCGGCGGCTGTACTCGTCCGTGAGCGGTCGCGACTAGCCGCGCCTAGGAAACCGTACCTTTACGCCACGTCCCACGTAAATCCGGCGATCTCTGATCGTGCTGTTCCGCCGCAATACGACGCATGCGGCGAAATACAAACGATATTGTTTTTCGTCGCATTTGTCGGATTCGCGTAGGACACGCCGGCATTCACGAGTTATGCATTACCTGTAAGGTGTGAAGTCAGATCGACGGAGATTTCCTCGAGAATCGGGATCCTGTAGTTGGCACCATGCGGTCGAAGCGACGGTGAACACGAACAGAGTACTCGTCGGGCTGCGGGGGTCGATATCTCGGCGGCATTCTACCGGTCCCGTGATAAGGCGCTACCGTCCCACGCCGACGCAGCACCACCCGCGGAGATATCGGCAAATACTGTGAGCGCGGACCACGGATTAAGATAATAATATTAATATATATAGGTTATAATATTAGGGCATAACATCTTAATTCGCGACACGGACTGTCAGTGCCGTAAACAACTTATCATTTCCAGATCACAATCTACCGTGTTTACAGTATGATGTTTTTGATATCGGCACAGATTTCTGTGATAACCACGGAGATGGATTTTTGGCGACCCGGTGTAATTGCGGTATCAGCGCGTCAGCCGCCGCCGGGCTGCGCGCCCTTCTCGTCCAATAATTGTATACTGCGCGTATATTACCTCCATGACGCGACTGTCGACCGACGGACTAGTTCGGTTTCGGACGTGCGTCGTCAAACACGCATCGCGCTTCCCCAAACCTTGTAATAAAACCGCGTTATTTTTTTTATACTCGAGTCAAACCTCAAATTGTACATTATTGTATTTTTATATTTAAATTGACCGATTTATTCTATAATTATATTATCTAACCGTTATCAGAGGCACGAAACTCCGTGACCTGGTCGAGTCGGGCGATTGTTGCCTTGAACGCGGTTCCAGGGGGGCGCGGCATGCGTGAAACGGGGAATGGTAAGCAAGCTGACCCCGCGTAGCGTATCCCGCCTACGTTACCATGTTTTTTTTCGGAGGTTCAGACTTCAGACCATAGGGAAACAAAACCCCAATCAGCTGATCGAGTTTCGCTCCTATATTGTTCTACGATGCCGTTATATTATGCCAACAACCTTGTTTTTACTCATTTAAATTGGTAACCCAACGAACCGATCGACCGTAAATTCCTACCAAAGATTCATAGATAATGGATAGAGTCTTGGACCAAATAAATATAAACTAGTTTTATCTAAAGCCGTGATAATAACGCGACACGGACAGTTGTGAACCCGTCTTTAATTTGTAAAATAAAATGATAATAGCATCTAGATCGCAACCGTCTTGTATAATAATATTATGATCTTCGAAAAAGATGTATTATAATAATTGATATTTCAACAACAATGTTGTTCGCGCATTGCACGACGGACGACACGGCATCCGGCTTCGCGATTTCGCACGTGTAGATAACGGGCACTTCGGTTTCACTAGTAAATAGCTTTTTATTTCATTGAATTCAGTCGCATCATTGTACGTCGTACACTCGTGTTTCGACGTCGACTTATACGAATCTAAAGAATTCAACGACGGAAAAATAAGTTTACCAATTCGTATCACAATATACTGCACTGACATACCTGTTGCAATAACCACAAGGTGTACGTCCACACATTATAGTAGAAAGTAGGTAGTCCATTTTATTCGATTTTGATTTTATTGTTTGATTCGATACCAAATTAGGAGTAGTAGTGTTGACAGTTGAAATCGATTCAGTGAAAAAATCATTCAGTCCATAGTTATTCAATGGAAATGATTAGGTATACCGGTAAAGAAAGATTGTTGTCAAAACTTCGTTTTTACTCGCCTGAAAAATTTGCAGAAATGGACTACCTACTACCGTTTTTTACTTTTAATTTTCATATATATTTATTACAGTATTGCGCATGGTGTACGTGTCATAATATATTAATTACTACTATTTATAAGTGTTGAAAGGTAGTTTCTGAAGTACTAAAAGAACCATAGCTCATACTTAAGTGGGACCTTGTAAAATACAATGCAATCTGACTGTTGTCCGGTATTTAAAAAGGGCTCAGAGAGAGATCTTGGAAACTCTATTTCTGTGTGATGACTAGTTGACAGTATTCGTGCTTGAGATATTTGTCTTAAATTGTAACATTATTCTGAGTGCTTAAAATGTGTTAAATACCAACCTAACGTCAATAAACTTATAAACATGTTAATTAATTTGATTTGACCTTTGTCAACAGTGCTCCACATCTGGATCACAACATACCAGTTCTAATCTTATAAAAAGAAATCTTATTTTGGTACTTCCATAATCTTTAAATTTTTTTATAGGTTTATTCACCCTTATAATATGAGTAGTTAAATTAAGAAGGAAATAACATATGCTAATATAACGGTAACTATTATATATATATTCAAGTGGACCATCTAGTAAGACAAAACGTGGATTCTCCAAAAAATATTTCTACAAAAACTATATGTCAGTAAAACACGTTTTGATTTTAATTTCTATCATCAAAATAATAGGTGTATCATGTACTAATATTTTTATTATTCTAAAATCAAGCGAATTGGATACTGTTTGTCATACACTTGTCTTTAATTTAAGTTTCGCACTTATATATCAGGTTGATAACTGTTAATTAATATTAACCTTAATATTATTTTTTAATTACATTATTAAGTGTAACAATATGCTGAATAAGTTTAAAAAAAAATATATGAAATATGGATGGTAACATAGTAGGTAATATAATAATATGTGCAAGGATTGATCTGGTTAAGCAATGGTTGTTAATAATAAATACTTTTTATAGCTCTAAAAAAAATCAAATGCACCTGGTTTATAAATATTATAAGAATGTTATATAACCTTTATTTTTAATTATCTTTGTAATTTAGTATAAAACTAATACTTAGATCTTAAAACTGTAAGCTGAGGTAATACATTTAACAATTTTTAATTGAAATTAATTTATATATTTTATAGTGGCTCGTGGCCCTGAAAAAATAAGAATTAAACCTAATGATAACCAGGATTTATTGATGGGTTCTTTTAGTGGAAGTTCATCTGATAGTGATTTCCATATTGAAGATCATTATAGTGAATATATTAATAGTGAATCAGATTCTGGATTTTTGTATTGTCTTCTCGTGCGTGAAAGAACCATAGCGAATACTTAAGTGAGACTTTGTAAAATACGATGCAATCTGACTGTTGTCTAGTATATAAAAGGAGCTCCGAGAGAGATCACTATATTAATAGCTCGATTAATAGTGAATCCGATTCTGGAGATTCAAATTTCACTATTGCTGCAGGTATGTTTTCTGTAAAAAAAAATTAATTTTATACTTAATTAATATCCTTTTTTTAAAATTTTATGTTCATTTTTATACATTTAAATATATATACATATATTTAAAAAGATTGTGGTAGTAAAAAAAAAGCTAAAAAATATGATAAAGACGATATTAAATGTAACAATAGTAATATGATTATTAATTTTGCAGGTTTCATGACACCCACTGAAGATAATTCTATTAAGGTAATACCTTTGACTGGGTTTTACATAATCAACTTACTATTTAAAATTAACCAAAAATTGTTCAGGTGAATTTAAGAAAAAAAGAAGATAACATTCATGTTTGCAGCATTTGCTTAGGTGATGCCGGTGATGATGTAAATGAATTAATACATTTTGATGAATGTGCTATATCAATTCATGAAAGTAAATCTCTAAATATCTAAGAATAATGTAACTATAAAAAATAACAAAACATATTTTTAGGTTGCTATGGTGTTTGTGATTCTGGAAGTGTAAATTCATCCGTTTCATCATGTTCTACCAAATCATGGTTTTGTGAAGCTATTGTAAAGCAGGCATTGAAAATCTTACTTGTGAATTATGTCCTTATTTTGGTTTGTAAATATTTATTAAACTATACGTCTACAACTTTTAAATTAATACATTGTTTTCATACGTGGGATATTTAAGGAGACAGATTGTGGTAAATGATTGGGTTCATTTAGTCTGTGCTCTCTATATACCTGGTATATGTTTTGGTGAAGTATTATCACAAATCAGTTGTTCAGCCACTAGACATGAGTTACCTTCTATAATGCAATAATTCAACTACACTTTTAAGAGGATGTCAGTGCACTTTTTGGTTTCTCTTTCTGATTCACCCGCAACATAGTAACTTTTACATGGGTCAGAGAGAGAAAACAAGAAGTACACTGACAATAATCGGTACAGGCCCTTATTAATTATATTTAAACTTAATTTAATACTAATTTCCCTTTCCTTACTACTCAATCAGCACTTGTTTATGCTTAGGTCTTATAGATATCATTAAAACCAATTCCTAAATGCCTGTGTCACGATTTTCACATATTTTCAGTATAGCTTAACACATTCAAACGCACCCCACCACCACCATAACTATCTAACCAACTATTACAATATATTATCATAGTTATTAAATGCCAAAATAGATAGTTTCTGATTAACTGATTAGTTAGTCAGTCACTATGTTCATAAACATATCGCGGAATAAAAAGTTTTTATATGATTTTTTTATGTAACTTTAATGTATTTTTCAATATTATTTTAACATATTTATACTTTAATTTTGATATATTTTCATTAGTTTTATTCGGGACTTCTTTTTCCTAGGGTGGAACTTTTTTTTCCGATTACCTCACAAACATTTTGATTCTATGTTTGCATACAGTTATAATTTATACTATACAATATGAACAATTATTTTAGCTCTTATAAATTTACTATTTATGATCTATAATAGTCTATATATAATATAATAGCTAGACACTTGACATTTTCAAGGTATCTTCGTATCACCATGTAAGGGTGTACTGAGTAAGGATTTTCAAAAATTTTTATTTTAAAAAGGTGATCACACAAAAATTTTTGAGTTTCACGATAGATCACAAATTTTTTGTTTATAAATGGTTACTTATTTGTTACAGATAGTAATATTAATAAAAAAAATTAGTACATATAAATAAATATTATTGTGTGTATTAATAGTTGTAATTGGTTACTCTGGTAGATGAGGTAAAATAATGCATCAAATCGTCGCATCGATTAAAGAAGCTATAGGTATCTTAAAAACAATAGTATGTTTGTAGCTCATATATTCAAAAACTATTTCAAAATGTTGATAAAAATTTCAGAGATTATTCTTAGAGATATCATAAACGTTTTGGCAGTAATTTTAATTAAGTTAAAAACATAACAAGTAGTTAATCCAATCAGCGACTTGTTGTTATCCGTATATTTAGAATTATTTCACAAATAGCAAGGTACGCCAACGCCCCCATCGATTTTCTCTCGAATCGAGATACATTAAAACCGAGATACATCCTGTATAATCAAGTAATAGAGCTACTAGCCAGTGCAAGTATAAATGTTAATACATAATAAGTACATAAATATGGAAACATCATTTTGAGATATTTGATTCACAAAAAATAATTAAATTCAATATTTCATGTTAAAATAAAGTTTATCCAAAATTAGGTTAAATGTCCATTAATTTAATACATAATAATATGTAGTACTCGCAAACCCATCTATAACCTGTTTGTATCAATATCAGACTATTCAGACTCATTAAATAATCACCAACTGTTTTAAATGATCATGAGAATTGAGAATTTTGTGAGATTTTTGAAAATGTTTAATGGTTATGTGTTAGATACTGCTATGTGCTGTTAGATACTTGTAAATTATAAGCGATTTAGAGAACCGTGTAGATATACTGTACAATGCAGGGAAAATGCTCTGTAATCCGGATTTTTGGGTTTTGAGATAATTTTAGATTCGGCCAAAGATAAATAATCACACATAATTATTACACTGTCATAGAAATTCGTTTTAGGTATACAATAACACAGGTATATTCAAGCTTTTATTCAATATTATCAAAGTAAGGCTTTAGGCCCCCAAATCCCAAACATTATTTACGCTTATGGGAATATTAGTACCTGGTTATAGAGTAATACAATACCTACTGGCTGCTGTAATAATGCATTACCTAAGTAATATGTAACTGGTATGTGTGTAAGTACCCAGTACCTACTTACTTTAGTAATAGTATTAATTATCCTGAATTATTTTTTACCAGCCCACTCGGTCACCACCCACCCACCATTTTAGGTGGTTCAAATGAACCAATGAAAAAATAAGATTACAACAAATTCCACCGACAGAGGAACTCTGTCAACGCTGCTCATACACTATTTTTTTAACCTATTTACTAGATGTACATGACGTATTTGTTCAACTGCAGCATGACATGCGGGCGTTTCTTATTCCAGTTTGCGGACCAACACACACAAAAAACCATGTGATCAATAAGCCATCAAACATTTTCAATATTCCGGGTGACCATCGTCCACAGCCATGATGGGCTAAGCTGACACCGTGGGCTGCTGGTGGCCAAAGATGCCAGTCAATCAAATCCACTACACCATTTGCTGCACAGTCATTTTGTTATAGTAACTATGTTTTCCTCTCCCCCCTCCCCGCCCAAAAAAAAGCAAGATTTGTTAGGCCAATAGGTCAATATTAAACCCCGGTAATCCTGTGGAGACCACCACGAGAAATGCGGTGTGTCAATCCCTGAGGGCCGAGCATTTCCTTTTTATTTTCAATGCACTTGCTATGTGCCAATATTTTATATTATTAATGAATATTATTAAAGATTATAATTGCCTTGTGCCACAAAGTATAAATTAAATTGTAATAGCCATGTGCCCAAAATATTATTTGATGCACCTTCCATGTGCTACATTGTTAACTTAAAATTGGTATTTAAACTTGTCAGAATTATTAGTATTTTTTTTATATACTAAATGTGAAATACAACCTCATGATTACCCTACAATTTTCTTATTATTTAACTGTTTTTTTTCCTTATATATATAAATATTCAACCTTCAATCGCTGATACGTGTAAAAGCCTATAAGTTTCACCGACTGGGCCTTCGGGTCTACACGCGGTGCGGCTTATAGATCACTAATCAAGTATTCCCCTTGATTCGTAGGAAGTTTTAGAGTATTACAACACCCGAAAGCTCACAACATACTCAAACATTTTCAACTTGTGGGCAACATTTGAAATTTATGTTTATACTGCGGGCCATATATTCCTGCTCATTATGATAAAATATACAATAGATATATTATATCTCGTATTATATCATATCTACTTGAACTGACTGATTTAAAAATTAATAATCATTTGAAAGATTTATATAAAGAAGTAACGTTTAAGTCTTAAAAACAAATTTAAAGTGTTGTTCAATATCAAGTACTGAACTCAGCTATAATCAAATCAACTAATGTTCTTTATGTTCAAATTACAGTCAATTAGTTATTTTATAATGGACAATACGAATAAAAGTTACCATATTTTATTGCTTGTACATCTAAATCACACAAATTAATGTATGTCAGTAAGTTTGATCATTTAAAACTTTGTTGACCCTGATTTTGTTATTATTTTATAATTTTTCTTAGTTGACAATGTAAAATAACGCGTTAATTAATCATGTATTTTCAATAACAACAAATAACTATCACCACTGTTTATCTTGTAGTATTCTCATACAAATTGATGTGCCACACCATTTTATTTTTAATCGGCGATTCGACCGTGAAAACCGTGCGACAAGCGCGAAAATTTTCATTAATGGTTTAACACCTCGATTCGTATGAGAATTTTGCAAAAATTGAACTTGACCATTTATTTTTACATTTGAGATAATATTCTAAAAATAATATGTATAAACCCTGATTTTAAAGATAAAAAAAAAATTTCAAAAATATCTTCACTGGGCCATCACTCTGAGTACGCATGTACTAATTATTACCTCATCCATTTCAGATACACCCTGTATAATATATATCTAACATATTTTTATACTCTTGTTTTTCGAATTTAGGTACATAATAAGTTGGTAAGTTTAAGCACGATTTCGTACGCCCTATTTTACTTCAATACTGAGTCTTCACGGCTGTATAAACCTCTACATCACAATTGAATAGACACATTCTTGAGTCTGTGTACATTTTATAAATTATTATTTTTTAATATTATTTTATTATTGATCATTGTACATAATCAAGGGCAGATCTTCGATATTTTGATAGAGGGGGCACATTATATAAATTGTATAATTTGAATTTTATTTAATAATACATACAATATACTATCATTTTTAAACAATAATGATTATAATAAATAATAATTAATAGTTGGTAGTATTATTCTTACTAACTGAATTTATCATTTATACTCGTAGTTGCATAAAAAAATTGTCGATAGAAAATTGACAGGGGGGCACGTGCCCCTCCCCTGAATCCACCGATGTACATAATTTTTCCAAATAAAAAAATGTTTATGTAGTTTGCCATTTCGAGGGGCCACATTTAACTGGGAAAAAAACTGTGGGTCGGCTGACCTCTTAAACCCATTCATGAGTCTGCCCCTGTGAACGTGAAACAATCACCTAAAAATTAAAAAATTAACAATTCCCTAAAAACGTTTAAAAATACTACCATTCGAATAGTCCGTCGAACTATTCGATATTTCTAACTATCGATACTGTCCAGTGTTCAATGTCCATCACTAAGATACTCATTTTTAGTACACAAAATTACAAACACTATTCTCAACTACCTATGGTGGTGCAAATTGCATACCTACCTTTATTTTGGTGCAAGTTACAAACGCTATTTTCGGCTACCTATACAGTGGTGCAAATTTGATAATTACATATTATCTTTATTTCGGTGCAAATTACGAACACCCATGTAGGTACAGCAAAGTGGTTTCTCCTTTTAAAGTTAAAATATAATAATTATATTATATTATAGACTACGTGTGGACGTGATTTGATATGTGTGTGTGAAGAGTATTATATACCTGCTTATAAGTACTATATTATAGTAGACGCCGCTTATAAGACTCACGGATATAAGGTTCAGTCGCTTATTAGACTCAAAATCGTCTGGAACGGTCCGGACGTATCCAAATACATTTAAAAAAAAATCGGTTATAAGACTCAACATTTTTGTTTTAAGACTCAAATTGACTTAAATGCTCATCATCGTGGTACTAATTTCAATGTACAAAACGAATACGAACAGTATATTTTCGGAATATTGGAACAAAATAAAAAAACAAACTAAAATTACAAATTGTTTTCAAAAATAATTTTTAAAAATAAATAATGAATAATTATTTTTTATTAATGTAAAATTTTTATAATATTTTTATATTTTTATATGTAATTATAATTTTATTTTTTTTTCTTATCAGTATTATTAAATTTATTCAATAATAAGTATGTAATATGTACTATGCGTTAAAGTATTAAAATTGAAGCAAAATATGTAGTAAAATAAAATTTATAAATACGTAATTAATTTTTTTACCCACTTCTCCTATAAGATTCATTCGGTTATAAGACTCACTTTGTGCTGGTCCCAAAGTGTGTCTTATAAGCGACGTCTACTGTATATACGCATAGTAACTATACCTACTTATCTATTTTTAAATGTGAGCTATTATTGTGTTGGCACAATATATTATTCAACTTCTTCTATCCAATAGAATGAAGCATAATTAACATATTATGCTAATATTATATTATAGGTTTATTGTGTTGGATCGCATTTACAAAAATCTGTGTGCGAGCATTGTATAACAACAACTATAATGTTATCTATTTGAATCCCAAACAATTACCTATATTAATATTCTAAGCTTACAATTTTTTTTTTATTCCATCGCTATAGTATAATATTATGAGGCGTATCAACTGACATAACACAAATTCTAAAAACAGAGAAAACATGACAACCAAAGGTAGGTAGGTACTCGAAAGTTTATTCAAGATTTTTATGAAAAACTTCCGATAATATTTATTATTTTTGCTTTTCACTTTTTTTGTAGTCACCTAGCTATTGCCATTTTAGCAGTCGTCTTTTGTGCCTATTGTGATTTGATTTGCTCAAACTATCACCTCTATAGAAAAGTAAAATGACGTGCCATACTCAGGAAGGCACCTACCTATAGGTACTTACTATATGATATATTGTATTTATTTAGAAGCTGCCCGCGTATTTTTTACAAATTAAATCAGGTTATTTTCTATTATTAACTGTCGAAGTGGTCTTGTTTCATCGCTTGAACCATGCTTTCATAAGTACATAAATGTTTTTTTGATATACAACGTATTTGTCGCTCATTGACGATATACGTATAGAATATATTTATATATTGGATATAGATAACAATTAATCAAACTCCTGGGTCAACAGATAAAAAAAAAATTAAATAACTTTAAAATAATATAGTGATTATGTGTTACTATATAGTTATAACAGTATAATATAACGACTATTTAAATAATTAACGGCAACGCATAACAAACAAGTAATAGGAAAACTTACTCTGCAGCGAGTGTACTAAATTCGCGGGGAAAGTGCTTTAGTTATAGACACAAATAAGTCGTTGCAGTTTCAATTCAACAAGCTAAACACGGTTTACAATTAATATTGAGACTATTTCTACAGGTAAGGAAGATGGCGCTTTTTCTGCATAATCGAATTTGAAAACATCGTTGAAGATAGATTTTTAATAAAATTATTTATTCATTAAATGTTTTAGTTCATTGGTTTGTATGTATTAGTATTTCAAGTAGGTACCTATTCAAATTATGTATTGTAAGATGTACAGCAGAGTTACATCCACTAACCCAATTTTTTTTTTATACAATTTTTAATAAAACTCATAATATCGAATTTTTCGATATAGGTACTTATCTTTTTCTATTCTCTTTGAAATTTGACAATATAACAACGTACTTTTTTCAACGATTTTATTAATATGCAAAACAAATTTAACTCGATAAGTTCAAAGTAAAGTGAACATCAAACATCTAAACATGGTAAAAATTAAATATTAAACAGTTAGCACACCGATTAAGTTATATTAGGTTTATACCTACCTATAGTGGTACACTCAAATATATTTAATGTTATTAAAGTTTCACGAGAGATCAAATTTCCATGAACATATATAATAAAATATTTACGCACATTTTACCATAAGCCCCAAACAATTTTAGGTCAAGTTCGGACTTGACCTACTTATCCAGGGCGCACGCCTATGGTTTGTGTGTGTGTGTGTTTAAAAACAAGTGACTAAAAAGTGACAAAGTTTAGGTACCTCGTACCTATTTAATTGAGAGTTGCGGTTCAATCAAATAATTTTAATGATACACAATATATTATAGGTAATAGATAATTCACACCATAATTATACAATTGTATTAGGTACTCACGCTCAACCTGCTGTGATCGACAAATGCATATTTTGTTTGTTCTACTTTTTAGTGTTTGTAACCCTTTGTAACCTTGCGACCCAGAGACACTATATAGATGCCTACTAAAACCCGTGGCTTCTTTAAGCATAATTTCATTTCATTATTCACAGATTTAAAGTCAACGAAAAATTGTTTGCAGGGATCGATCTGCGATCAAGTTATACACACGTTTAGATAACCATGACAGTATGACACCATTTAACTTAGCCACGTATTATTATTATTATGGTTTGCCCGAGTAACTATCGTTGATTATCGTTGATATTAATATATTATAAGGTACTAACGTGACAGTGAGATGAAAGATAACTGACAGTGACCCGTATGTATAATATCTACTCAAATAAATATATAGTTTACAAGAACGTCCAATATTTATTTCAAATAATAGTATAAAATAGTTTATAAAATAAAAAGCTTAAAATCGTACTATTTTTAAAGACATATTTTATCAAGTTCGAGATTAAAATATTATGGAAAAACGGAATTCAATGCGGCTTGTAGAATATTAGTTTAAAAAAAGATAAAAAATGATCAGATTTGCTTATGATTGCACAGGACGGGATAATTATATGTAATTACCGTTGAGCGTATTTTTGTGGACATAATTGCATTGGCGCCGGGTGCCTTAATACAATATATTATTGGGCTGTAGCCCATAAGGGCAAAATATGATCCAAACGCAACCTAAAAGCGCAAAAATAAATAACCCATAAGCGCAAATCAATTTTATAAAAAAAATGTATTTTATTAAAATCGTAGTTATTATTAATATTTAATTAAAAATTTACAGTGATATTGAAATTAGTTCAAAAAATCAAAAAATCAGTAAAAAATAAATATTAGAATTTTGAGTATTATTTTAAATAATTAAAAAAAGTATTATGAGTAAATAAATTAATATATTAAACTACCTTATATAATAATGAGTAGGTACTTAAAATTAAATTTGAAATTTGAAGCCCACTGTCTTCAAGTATTCCAATCTGGTATTTTTTTTTTCATAGAAGGTCCAAGTTTTTGATCACTTAAGATTTATATACGATACGTAGTTTTTTGACCATTTGACTGTAATTTTAAATAAACTTCTACTTGGTGTTCTTTAATCACTTTAATAGATGGGTGGGGGGTTATAAAATTGAACATTCAAATGCCTATGATATGATTCTGGACCATTGGTAGTCCTTGGCTCGTCCAAAGGTGGCTCAGCCCTTTTGTGTAAGTTAATGTAAATGAAATTTTAATAATACATTTTTGAAGACTTATAATATAATATAAGACGTACAACAGAGATAGATGGCGAGACCTCTTGAAGGCAGCAATGGTCCTCAACGGACCGGTAAGCTGAGAAGAAGAAGAAGAAAATAATTTTAATTTTAGCGAAAACCGGACACATAGGTACGCAAACGTGACACGATCGTATCACAGACACCAACTGATATAGGTGGATATCTGGTATACGATTTAAAACATTTCACTCGAATTTCAATTAAAAATAAAATAATGTAGGTATCAGGTAATACAATTTATTTTTGCGCTTTTGAGTTATCGAAAAAAAGGTCAATTTGAGCTTTTGGGTTTCACCGCATTATTGAAATTACAGACGATTATAATATTCTAGTTGAGTATTATGGTATTCACTATTCGTCAATTGTCAATGCCGAAGAGTTGCGATGTAATAATATCAATATCTAGGTATTATAACAATTAGTTAATTCTTCAACAGTTGTTGAAAACTGAAATAATAATTAAAACGTTTCGAGTAAATGATATTCAACTACCAGGTATTAATAATATATTATAATAGGTAATGCCTACGGTAAGACCATTAAAAAAAGAATGTAAAAATAAAATAGATAAAATCATAATATAGTCAATACATTTCTGTATACCTACTATTATAATATTACCCGCACAAAATAATATATTATGTTAATGTTTACATTTCTATAGAGTAACGATAAAATGAAAATAAGTAGGTACCTATATGAGCAAATTACGCGTGATAATACTCACACTCGCGTAGTATTGTGTAGACATATTATATATTTTGTTGGACTACAATAATAGCCAGGTGGTCGGTATAGGTAATACTAATTTACATAGGTATACTAAATAATCTATTTCTGAGATCACATCGACGACTGACTCGTCGTTTATGAAAATGCCTACAAACGCATAATATTTAAATCAGGTTCCTCATACAAATAAGCATTATAGTACCTACCTATAGCCGGACGGCGATTCTATGGTACACAAATATACCTGCAGCTCGACACGTCTTGCTTCACAACAATATCGTGTTTGTTATGGAAATCGTGTGTGATTTTAAGAAGCTCCGCGTTGGGTGGGTATTATAATACCTTAGACCCTGTAGCGTGCGCTTGTGTACGAAAACAGTGTACCTATAAAAAGAGACGGTTTCGTCGGAGAACGATTTTAGTCTGTCGAAATGCATTGCCCGGAGCGGTACGTCAAAAACAACGGTATACAGCAGAGGGAAGCCAAGGATGCCCTGACTGCGTATGTCGAGAAAATGGTGTGGACGTCAAAAGAAATGGTTTTGGACATAGGATGTGGACCGGGCGACGTGACGTCGGATATCCTTTATCCTTTTTTGAAAAATAAAATCAAACAGTTGGTGTGTATGAGATATTTTGAGTTGCTCGAAATAATAATATGTATAATAATCTGTTTAAACGACCTGTACACTTATAGCTGTTGTATTTATTTATATCGATATCGATTTTTTAGATTGGCGTCGACAAATCCGTAGAAATGGTAGAATATGCTAAGAGTTCCTTTGGACGCTCCGATATGGATTTCAAAGCTCTGGATATTGAAAACGCCAACCACTGCGGTTCTTCATATTTCCGCGGATTCAACAAAATATTTTCGTTTTTCTGCTTTCACTGGATTCATAATAAAGTCGATTCCTTGCTTAATATGCACTTGATGTTGAAAAGCGGTGGAGAAATTTTGATTAACTTCCTGTTGATCAATCCGTTGGTCGAAATGTATAAAATTCTGGACGAAGAATGGCAACAATATATTAAAGTGGGTGGAACTCCTATTAGTGTTAATTTTTTCAAAAAGTTTTGTTCTAATGAATACAAAAATTTACCATTTTAGTATATTAATATAAAAAAAGTTAAGACAAATAATTTATTGTTTTGGTTTTATCTTACTTTTTAAAATTGTCAAACATAATAAAATACTTATTGCAATTATAATTTAAGTGATACCATTACAAATTTAACTTATAATATAAAATCTCAAGAAACTGTATACAGGATAGTTCAAGGCTTAAAATTGAAATGAAATTTTTGATTTTAATTTCAAATTCGATTATCAATATGAGATTTTGCTGATTTAAATTTTAAAAAATTTATATTTTCTCAATATTTTTAATTGCATTTTAAACATACTCTATATTTTTTATCGATTTAGTTTCGGTCTTTAATTTCAATTTTGAATTCTATCTACGTGCAGAGGATCGTTGTTTGCGCTTTTAATTTACGCGTAGTTAAGCGATGCTGTGAAATGGTCCTAAAAATAACGAAATACCTACTGACGCACAATATCCCTTTGACCTTTTGGTTATTGTTAAATTTTAATTTTAATTAAATTTGTTTTAAATTTTAAATCGATTTGTATATAAACACGGTAAAACGATTATTATATTGATATAAATCATTGATAGATTTTTTCTAAATTTTGATATAATTGTCCAATATAATAATTATATTGCATATCGATTTTGATATTAAGTACTTTTGATTTCGTAGAGGATTTTTAACTATTTTTATCGATATTTAAAATTGATTTTTAAATCAATTTCATGCGTTCTGCAGGATGTAAAGCAGATGTCACAAGATTCATTTTCCCAAGACGAATTGAGAGAAATGTTCATCAAGGCTGGATTTCGAATCATCAACATTGAATCAAGTGTCAAAACATATACATATCCAAACTACTCATCATTTTTAGGTAATCACGACAAATTGTATTTATTATTATTATTTTTTTATTCGATCAAAACTCAAAAGCTACAACGAAAATGATTTTTAGCTATATCTACCTAACTTATAACCTACCTACCTAAACAACTGTTTACAATTATTTAATATCTTACATTGTCGTGACTAGTAATTTCATGCACAAAAACACTTTGATAAATTATTTCAGTATGTAGGTACTTATAGACAACATAAAAATCAAATCTATATTAAAAATTGTTCACTGAATTGAATAATACGCTATTAGATACAATTACATAAAATCGAGAATATAATCATATAATAAATGTTATTGGGTATTTGGGTGTATGTTTGCAATTATATGCTTTTGAAAACGTTAAAATGTCCTTAAAAAAATATTTAATATTATCGTGCGTTTAAAGCTCATGAATATGAAAACTCAATTTCTTCCCAATACTTTTGATTTGATATTCGTATTAAGAAATACAGTTTTTTTTAGTTCATGCGTTCGTTTACATTATATTTGGCTGATGAAAATAATATTATATGTCAATAATCGGTTTGTATAATAATAATTATTAACCTCCATCCAGGAATTTTATCAACTTTAATATTATATTTACAACGAGTCTGCTGGCTCATATTTTTATTCGTTTTCAAATTACCCATATTTTTCTTATAACTTAGCTTATTATTTAACTTAACGCTTGGACATTTCATTATGTTTGTTAATTGTTCGTATCTAATCTGACTGCTAAATTATAGTATCTAATTCCATACGCTTTCAATCAATTTTTTTGTATTTAATTCACGTTTTCGGTATATTTTTTTTATAAAAGATTAACAATGAATTTTTTTCGATTAAAAATAGTGTTCAAAAAAAAAATAACAATAAAACGTTGGTGTTCCAAAAATTATTGTAGTTGGACTATTACTTCCGTATTTGAATATATGTCGTCTTAAACAGTAAATTATACATTAAAACGCAAATTATTGCGTCCCGCAGGTTAGGTACCTTGTAATTTGTATATCTACCTACCTATCTAAAATATACGTTTGGTATTAATTTTTCGTAAGTATATTATGTTACAAAAGTATACATATTTTATTCAAATATTCGTATTATTTCGATTGTATTAAACATTGTTTCGAGGTTATTTCGCGTAACGATTAAGAATAAAAATATACAAAATCGCATAGATAAATAATATTATTCTCTGTAGTTTAAAGTTTAAGCTAATGCATCATTGTAATTTAAAATGTAACAACTGGAGTATATTTATGAATGTATAAAATACCTCACAATAAAAAATGAAAGTATGTAAATACAAATTAAAAAAATTTGTTACAAGTGAGTGCCGTTCTGCTGCATGTTAGGTACCTACTTAGGTGTCGTATGGCCGTATGGGTCACTGCAGTGTTTGGCAAGTTCCTTAAAAAAAGGAATTCGTTCCGTTCCTCGTTCTTTTTAAAAAAAAAGAATTCGTTCCGTTCCTTGTTCCTTAAAAAAAAAAAAGAATTCGTTCCTTTGGAAAATGAACGAGTTCCTTTTTTAGTTCCAAATAAAATAAAAATTCTTACTTAATCATTAATGTTTTTTTTTTCATATGCATACTTCTTTAGTTTTTAATTTTAATATAATATACAAGTACGTTCATATTTTATAATTCTATTTTGAGGTTTTCTTTAAAATTAAATTGTTGGCCAACGTATATCGATTGTATAACGTCGATAGTCGATAACGATCACTAATTAGCAAAATACATTAAACACTTTAAAAAAATATATATCTTAATTTCAATTATTTACATACTTATCTGTATAAATTATTGGAACTAGAAAGGAACGAACAATTTTGTTATTTTTCCTTGAAAAAAAGAACTAGTTCATTTTCTCGTTTTTTTTTTATAAAAAGGAATTCGTTCATCGTGCCGTTCCTTAAAAAGGAATTCGTTCCAGGAATCCGTTCCTTTTGGAACTCGTTCCTTCCAAACACTGGGTCACTGTAATAGTGCAATGGATAGGTATTAGGTATGATCAGTTTTAATTCAATATTATGAAATCATCGTATACGAAAAACGATTCTGATCGAAGACGATCTATATTAATAAGTACTTACATTATATTTTATTATATTACTAGCTGTCCCACTACTAGCACTGCTAGTATTTTTTTTTATATATAAATATATTTATTATTTAATATATAAAAATGTAGGTACTATATTTGAGATAATTCTATTATAATCAGGGTTGTTACGTTTAAAATATGAATTGAAAACATTTGTTTTAAACGTTTTTTTATTGTCTAAAACGAATTGAAAATATGTTTAAAAAAGTGTAAAATTCAAGTGAATATTGTGTTTATTTTTTGGTTAATTACTAACAATAAATAATAATAGAATATATATCCTTCTGAAAAAAAGTTAAAGGATTAAATAATTATATCTATTACCATCCTTCGCATTTTAATTTTTTTTTTAATTTTATTGAATAAATTACCAAGTTTAAAATGTTTTTACTTAATAGTTAATAATATAAACATAATATAATGTTCACATAAAACATCAATTCAGAAAATATTTAAAATACTTTTAACATTTTAAATAAGTAATAAAATAAACGGTGATACATTTATTATACTAGTACACGGCATATTGGAATATAAGTTAAGTTCAAAAATGAAAAAATACACCAACTCTGATTATAATGCCTATTACCAAGTATTTTTTTGATAAATAAATTAGTAATAATAATATAATATATAATCAATTATCGGTGGCAACTTTGTAAATAAATAAAAAAAAAGGTAGGTATAAGTGGATGTCGCATACATGAATTTTCATGTACTTAGAGGCATTCGTTTTTTTATTACGACAAAATAAGAAAATCGTTACATGAGAAATCAATGGTGAATATGAAATATTGAAAAAATATGAATTTCAAACGCTCATAAAAATTTAATTTGACTTGCTTGTGGACATTTTTTTTTGAAAAAGGTAGAAAAACTTATGAGGAATCTTGTATTACATTTTAAAATCTTATATTTAAAAAGAAAACTTTTCATGGATTTCTAACTCAAAATAATTTGCAAATTAACGTCATTTTTACGTATTTTGTCAATATTTAAACTTTTGATGCCTATAAAAAAACTGTGTCTATGGATTTTTAATTTTTATCATCTGCCATTGAAAAAATATACTAGGAGCTTTCTATTAAATACCAAAAACCAAAATCAATTTTCTCGAAAACAAATCTTGTGTAAAAATTCCCGTTTTTCTTTAATTTTTCTTTTGTTTTTCACGTCGCTTTTGAAAACTTCTGAACAATTTTTACTTTTGACCACCCAAAGTACCTACTAGGTTCACTTTCCTCTTAAGAAAAATACTGTTGAAGAAAATCCAAGCATTTTAACTGTTCTAAAAGGTGATGACAGAGACAAAAAAAAAAAATTTAAAAAAAAACGCACATCATTGTAAAATCAATACATTCATCGCTCCGCTCAGAAACTAAATTATTCTTATTTCATGAGCTGGTAAAAAATTCACGTGTGATTTACCTTTTAGCAAACGAGTTAATAAGTTAAAAGTTAAGTTATTTTTAACTTATTAACTTAACTTACCAATTTGCTGTTTTAATAAACTTAACTCATTTGTATCTACGTTAAATTAAAATCAACTTCTATTATTTTTAATATTCATAATTAAGTTAATTTCGAATTCTCATACTTTCCAAATATTAT
>NC_042493.1:114880560-114883356 GCF_005508785.2 Acyrthosiphon pisum
TAGTAAGGTTCATAGTTATATAATGACAAGTTTTTTTTTTTTAATTAAATTTTTTTTTTTGTGTCTGTGTATACGATAGGTAATCGAAATAATGCTTTGATTTTCAACTTCAGTATCTTCGTTAGTTGATATATTGACGTGATCAAGTTTTAAAATTCCCAGTTCTTTTCAAAACGCCGAAAAAAACAAAAAAAAAATTAAGAAAAACCGTGAATTTTACCCAAAATCGGTTTGTTTTGAACTGTTTATGGACATTTTCCGTTCATGAGTGTCAATATAATGTTATTTGATGGGTAAAAAACCTTGAAAATATAATACAAGGTTATATATACAATAAAATCGCCCGTTCATAAACTTGAATAATAGTTCTAACTTTCAACTGTAAATTGAATAAAAATAAATTGAGTAAATTGAACAAGTTGGATATAATTTTGGTTTTCCGAGTATAGTTAATCATTAAATTAATAGTAAGTAGTAGATAAAACATTAATATGTGTGGAGTATGTACTTCCCCATATTGAAATACCGTACGAGAAAACTGATTAAACAAGAACTAAATAGATAGCTTTAAGAGCTAAAATTTAATATCTAACATATTTTTGAGCAATCGGAACTTATATAATAATTTTCTAAGAAGACTATTTACATGATAAATATGTTCAATAAATTTTAGTATATGGTCAAATTTTACTCCAAGATAAAATATACAATACCTAACCTCTATCCAAAGGTAAACACTCACAAAGATTAATTAAATATTTACATATTTTATAAGAGTGTACCTACACACAGTGAAATTTTTTTTTTTTAGTATGTTAACTAATCGTAATATTAAAGACGATATATTTAGATTTAGATAAATTTAGTTGTAAATTATTATTATCACACCAGTCTTTTACTACATATAGATAGTTATTAGCTGTTTTATATAAATTTTGATAGTCATGACTCATAACTTTTAATTAGAATAACTGTATCGTGTGCATAACGAAAAATGTCAGCATTAAGCTTTATATTTAAAAGTCCGTTTATGTATATGATGAATAAGACAGGGCCAAGTACTGTACCTCGAGGTACTGAGAAACAATTTGACGTTCAAGGGACCAAAGAAAATAGGTCATAATAACCGGTCGTCATTATAACCAAAATGACTAAAATCAAATTGTAACTTCAATACATATTATTATTATTATTTATTTATGTAATATATAATATAGAAAATAAGTAAAGATAAAAACATTTAATTATGTACATATTATTTAAATTAATGAATTCAATTATCATTTTAAAAAAAATCTGTTATTTCATTTTGAAATTCTTGTTCGATTTTGTCTCAAGCTTTCCATATGTTAGAAATAGAGTGACCTACCCCAAATTCATTAGGTATGTGGGAATTTTTTTCATCTTTTTTGAAACGAAATATGACATTTGCTTTTTCTTCAATTGTGGATTGCTTTCGTTTGCACATTTTACAATTTCAAAATATTTAACTACAAGAACACAAAACACATTTAATCCCACGACGATTACCCGTACCCTGATGATAAAATAAAATAAAACTGACGACAAAACAAAGATGAATTGTTGGTATTATCGGTTGTAATAGTACCTTCAATATAGTAAGTGATTGTAGATAAATATTTTTCCATATAACCAAAAAACCATCATACATCCGTATAGTCATTATATAGACGTCATAAAACCGATACAATTATTGTTTTGCAGGGACGTTAATCTAGTATACACCCAATACTATGTCACTACACCGTGTCATATAACGGTTTCTACCTGTATATTCTAATTTTTTAGTTACAAATATGACTGTGGAGTCGAAAGCCTTTTTTAAATCGAGAAAAAATCCAAGAACTCTAAATTCGTTATCTAAATTATTATGAATAAAATTAAAAGTTTTAGATAAAGGATCAATAGTTGACATATTTGAGCGAAAATCAAATTGATTTGATGAAAAAAAAAATATGTTTGTCCAAAAACGACATTAATCTCGATTTTATACATTTTTCAAATATTCTTGAAACCGTTAAAGTTAAAGCAATAGGTCTGTAATTTCCACATTGTTTTCTATCACCAGATTTAAACAGTGGTGTAATTATAGTTTTTTTGTAGTTAGAAGGGAATTTACCTGTACCAAACGATCTATTAAAAATAATTGACAATGGAAATGAGATAGAATCAGCTGTTTTCTTTAAAATAAAGTTCGATAAACCGTTATTATAAAATGAGAATCTATCTGACTATCTGGTATTTTGTTTATTAACCTAGAAACTTCTGAAAGATCAATCTGATCCAGGATTATTGAATTATTAATATGATAGTTTTTATTCATATCATTCTAATTTAGTTATTCAAAATTATTTGTTTGAATATTGTCAAAAATATTTTTACTGGCATTAGCATAATAATCATTTAGTTCATTTAAAATGTCTGTTTTATCAGTTAAAAAAGATATAGTAGAACTACTTTAAATACAATATATAGTAGTTTCCTCGTTTTAAGTAAGATTATAAGTCTCAAAGAATTTTTTTTTTTAACTTTTTATTGAAAATGGTCTAGTTGGCGAGTCTATTGGACTACTAACTCTGGATACCTATAAACCCAGACAAGTTAAAAATATAGTGAACAAATATTAAAATTATAAGTTTAAATTATGTTATAATATATTTTAATCTGTGGCAACCATTTATATATATAAAAAAAAATACTAATTTCTACTAATTCGTTATTATTGCTATAGGTATTATAATATTAGGAAACCAATGGCAACCATTTTATACCTGT
>NC_042493.1:114884529-114889693 GCF_005508785.2 Acyrthosiphon pisum
TCATATTATTAAAATATTTTCCATTTTCTTATTTATATTACCAAATATATATTTGATAATATATTACGTATACAACCAGTAATATTATTTAAACCACTGTTGGTATAATACAAATTCACATCTTTAAATAATATTATATTATTAGACATAAAATTACCCTTGAAAATTTGTTTTAATAGGAGTCTTTAAAAAAATTCACAAATGTTAAACAAATTATCATCAAACGACGAATAGCATAAATTATTATTAATGACATCTGACATACTAATAATAATATTATAATATAAGAACACGATCACATTTTTCCTGCGCGAATAATAAACAAAATATTAATCTACTGAAAGTTCCCGTCGAACGTGACGTTTAGGCAATCAAACGAACAGTAAACCTGCTGACACCTTATTGAATTATTATTTTATTATATCGCCTTATTAGACGTCCGAGATAAGTCCTACACGTCTTGTCGTAAAATATTAAAATATTATTATAGTATTGTACGACACAAGACTTTTACCAGATTTTAAAATAATTAGTAATTATTAACCAAAAAAATTGGAAACTGAAAATGTCCGTAAACAAGACAAAACAAATCAAAATATTTTTAAAATGTTATGGTGTAAAGAAAATGCTAATATAAACATTCAGTGAAAAATACATATATCTACTACAGTAATTTGTTTTAAAGTTACACTTAAAACCTAGATCGATTTTGTCGAAAACTGATTTTGCGTAAACATTCCCGTTCTTCCCTAAATTGTTTTGTTTTTCTCGGATTTTTTTACTTTTGACCCTCCAGAGTACCACTAGATTCACACAAAAAAAAAAAATAATAAACAAATAAAAAAACATATATCATCGAGCGATGCAAGAAATAGAATGTTGAGTCAGCAAATTTATAGGTCTACCACCCCCCAAAAAATTGTTCTTCGGGATGGCCTTGCCAACAGGGAAACTTGAATAAAAAGTATTGCATTAACTGTAGGAATAATACTTCAAAAATATCTATATTAATAATATGGTAATATTCGGACAATAATATTTTTATACATTGAAAACGCAAGTGACCGAAAACAATGTTTATGTTTTTTGTTATTTGAGAACTTTCTTTACAATATTTTTGTATGTCCGATGACGTCAAAGCCTTACTTGTACCATAATTGATGCTGACAGTAGTGATAAAGACAACAATTTAAATAATTTTTTTACTGAAATTATTTATAATACACAAAATTTAGTACCTATAGTGGTATTATATTTAAAATGTAATTTATTTTTCAAAAACAATTATGAAAATTGAATGTTGATAATAATATAGAGTATTGTGATGCATACTAATTATAATAAAATAATTATATATTTTCACCTGTTTAATTGAAACCTGAAATTTAGTTTAATCTAGTTTTACGGCTATATATTCCAACTTATCATAGGTAGTAACATTTTTTTATATATTCAAAACGCAATTGACCTCAAACAATGTTTATATTTGTTGGTACTCAGGGCCTGATTTCGGTATTTTGTGGCCTTAGGCAAAATAAAAAAGTGGCGTTTATAGCCCCCCCCCCCCCAACACAAACGAGTTGTATGAAACAAAAAAATAATTTATATTACCTAATTTGGTATTTACTTATACATTTTTACAAACATAATTATAAAATTATAGGTACATTTATTATATATACTAGCCACAGATTTCTTGTACCTATTATTTATTAATTAATTTATATATATTTATTATTGATATTGAAAACAAAATTATACATTTCTTTTTTTCATATTATTTATTAACTGTAATAGGCTATACATTTTTATATTTTTTATAGAAATAATCAATAAGCTATTTTATAATATTACTTATCTTGCTTTTTTTTAAAGCAAATTAATTTATTAATTTATTATGTCATCAAAGTTTGAAGAAGACGTAAAATAGCTTTCTATTGATAGTAAACCTATTACCTAAGTTATCAATTCTTTCTTATTAAAAATCGACTTTTATTTATTTTCATTTACATTTTACTATGCTAAGGATTAATCATTGATTTTTTTTGAAATATTATATGTTTCTTATATTTATTTTATACGATGAAAGATTATACTTTAAAAAAATAAAAAATAACTTCATAAAAATCCAAGGCCCTCTAACAACGGAGGCCATAGGCAGTTGCCTATCCTGCCTTATGGTAAATATGGCCCTGTTGGTACTTGAGAACTTCCTTTACAATATTTTTGTATTGGAAATAGTGTAATGTTGAGTAATTTTTATTCACAGTCTTTATAAATTATAATTAGTTTTAAATGAAAATAATATAGAAAAGTATAATAAATTTTCAATTATTTGATCTTCAAAAAAAAATATATATATATATATTTAATATTTTAAGTATTGGCTTACGTGACAAGACGTATTGCCCAAATTAAAAATCAAATATAAAAGAAAAAATTATATTGTTAGACCAGAAAAACAAAATAAATATCTTTCTTACAAATTCAGAAAAATTACGAATATAATAAAAATGTATTGTATTTTAACGGTTATAACTTTGGTTAAAAACATTTTCATAGACCTCAGAACCTATGTTTCAATTCAGTAGGAATGTAGGATACAGCCATACAGGGATAAAAATGTGTCAAAAAAATGTGAGTTTTCCAAATTTTAAAATGGCCAATTAAAATCGACAAATGTTAACTTTCAGACCACTGCGGGCCGTCATCGCAGTATATGTGAACACAACTCTGTGTTTATTTTTGAATATTTCCTCTGCGTTTTTGTGATAATACTGGCAACTGCAGTGCTGTGCCGCCTCATAGGGATTTTAATATATTTATTAAAGATGATTTCTATCAATCTTTGAGATTACATATTATAACGTAAAACTGAATAACTTCTTCAACTAAATGATACTTAATGTCATGAGGATATAATTTAATCAGATTCTCCGCACATTGTCTAATGGTTGTATTATCTTCTTTTTCCAAATTAAAAAAGAATTCAAAATATTGATTTAATCTTGAATATGACATTTTTCTAACATTTTAATCATTAATTAAATGGTCTAAAATTAGTATAGTCTAATATTAGTGTATACTTACTATATAATATTATGTACAAGTGCATTTAACATAATTACATACTATTCACGTCTGTTGTCTATTGACTATTTCTAACCCTAAGTTAGAAACTTAACGATTTAGTTATTTTGTCGTAATTTAAAAACATTATTTTTGGGTAGGTACTTGATATTTTTAAAATATATTATTTTATTTTAGAAACAAAATAACATTTTTAAATTCAATTTTTTCTCTAGACACCTAATGTACAACAGAGAACTTGTCCCTTTTATATTTATGATGACACCTAAAAAGGCATATATTTGTATTTTGTTGGAACAATTGCCCAAAAATAATATCTTCACCGTGCCACTGCCCTGCCCTAGTGACTAGAAATAATTAAAATTTTAATTAATGTAGTTACAGCTTACATTTCATAGTAAATTATTTTCTGAAATATAAAATTAATTTTCTAATAATCAAAATTTGATAATATATTACGTATACAACCAGTAATATTATTTAAACCACTGTTGGTATAATACAAATTCACATCTTTAAATAATATGATATTATTAGACATAAAATTACCCTTGAAAATTTGTTTTAATAGGAGTCTTTAAAAAAATTCACAAATGTTAAACAAATTATCATCAAACGACGAATAGCATAAATTATTATTAATGACATCTGACATACTAATAATAATATTATAATATAAGAACACGATCACATTTTTCCTGCGCGGATAATAAACAAAATATTAATCTACTGAAAGTCCCCGTCGAACGTGACGTTTAGGCAATCAAACGAACAGTAAACCTGCTGACACCTTATTGAATTATTATTTTATTATATCGCCTTATTAGACGTCCGAGATAAGTCCTACACGTCTTGTCTGAGTATAATAATAATAATATACGAGTCCGGACACCAAACTCTTATTTTACGCCACTAACACCTAGGTCTAAAAATTATATTATGGAGGACTAGCTGGGTGTGTAGTGGTGTATAGCTCGAACAGTAGTGGTCGGGATCGCCTAGCAATTACTGTCGGCTATGTAGTGCTTGTTGTGGAATATGTGTATTTGTGTATTAATGTGTGTATGCGTGTGGGTGTGTGTACAATAAAACAATAATAATAAAATGGTAACACGGTTTCTGGTAATAAGTTACTGTTGCTGTATAATACACAATAATAATAATGACACAAATATATATAAAATCACAGCAACACAACTGTATAAAATTATGATAATAAATAAATAAGTATATAATAATTAGTGCACGGCTCTTATAGCCAGCAGCATAAATATAATAAGTAAGTAATGCACGCTCTTAGCCAAGCAGCCTAAATATAATAAATAATAAATTAATAATGTACAACCCTTATGGCTGAACAGAATAAATTACAATAATATTATAGGTAGCTATTTAAGCTGTTAGCTCGTGTGAAGTTAAGTATAAAATATAAAAAGAATACGTGGCCCTTATGGCACACGATACTATAATAATAAAAATATATCTGCGGCCCTTATGACTCAACAGATTCAATATAAAATAAATAATAACAAAATAATAAAAACTCACAGTTTGTGGAGCGCAGTCTAGCTAGCTGGTCCTATGCTATAATAATATAAAATAATACACGGCAATGCCACAATAAATTAACAATTATATAATATGCTGCCCTTATGGCTTACAATGGTAGGTTAGGTAATAAAGATATGAAAATGCCCTTGGCGCTTAGCACTGAAATACAATAAAAATGACGAGAATAAATCAGGCCCTTCTGGCATTCACACTTCTTAAAAAAACAATAAAATAATGATAGATTTCACATAAAAAGAACTTGTTAATAATAATATTTTATGCACGCGTTGATACGATCGGAACAACGTACGGAGAGAGAGAGAATTCACGGCGGCCGTGTTAAATAATATTCGCGTAGACGGCGCGGCGGCGTACGATAGCATTTAATCTACATATTATATAACTCACAAGACACATTCAACGATAATAATAACAATAATAAAACAATACAAAATAATGATATGTGAGTGTGTGTGACCAGCTGTTCTCCGTGACCAGTGATACTATTAATTAAAATATAAAC
>NC_042493.1:114891093-114893784 GCF_005508785.2 Acyrthosiphon pisum
TGCTATAAAAATAGAATCTATTTTACTGTATATGTCGTTCACGCGAAATTCAACGATTATAACGTAGGTAATCGTTTTTTTCTCCGTTGTCCGATTGAGTCGGTCGAGATAATGACAATATTAATATAAATACATATTACATATATATATACATATATATGTGCACACGCAACTAGCTGACTGTGTACGATCAAATGTCTATTTTGATTGATGTACGGCACCCATAATTTCGTTATGAAATCTTTTTCGTTGTCGGTAAAGTGTGGTGTATACTCCTCAATAGTCATAATATTATTATGACGTATGTTTGTGTATACAGTTAAAGTGATTTAAAAATCATAGGCGTAATAATAGCGTTTGAGATTTGAGGGGGCTAATATAGGGCCTTATACTTTGATAATATTGAATAAGCTTAAAATAAAATGTAGGAAATGTTCGGGAGAGCTATGGACGTTTTTGGGGGGCTTAGCCCCTTAAACCCCCCCCCCTATTTGCGCCTATGTTAAAAATTCACTTTTGTGAAAATAATGAAAAGTGTACTAACGCTAATTCGTGTAAAAAAATTCAAAGAGTTCAAAGTATCAGATATTTAGGTATAACTATTGTTAAACATCTGAGATTGCCCGTTTGCGTCGTTTCTATGTATTTTTATGAATTCACAAGAAAGTGGGTACGCCAATACCTGTCATAATTCAGTGCCGTAGACAGGAATTTTATATGGGGGGGGGGGGGTTTATTGTAATAATAACATGTTATAGTAAATTAAGAAAAAATAACACATTATTTATATTTTTATATCTTTATTTTAGTGTCTTATAAGTTATAAGTTATAATATCAGATCTATTTTTCTTTTTTTTTTTGCTAGTTCGTCCAGTACTTCTTCCGGCGTTATTTCGATGTTTCGATAGTAGCTTAAGAGCACCAATCCATTTAAACGATCCTATTTAGAGTAGTGTTTAATTAATAAAATGAAAATAAATATATATTATTATAACATACTTCTTTCATGCAATTTCTAAGATAGGTCTTTACTCTTTTCAAACTGGAAAAAGTTCTTTCAGGTGTGGCAGTAGACACTGGCAGTGTGCACAAAATTTTTAACAGTGTAAATATATTTGGGAAAATGATAGGATCACAATGCTTAATAGCATCTAATGCATTTGATGTAATCACTTCATCACTACCAACTGCTACACACTTGCCCTTTTGTTTCCAAATTTGTAGCTCACAGATTGCTATAGTAAAATCAATTTGTGGTAGATAAAAAGAAACCAGAGTCTCAAAATCTGTATAATCCGAATTAGTGTCATCAAACAAACACTGAAAACCTGAAATATTGTTTTGATTGTTTAGAATTAAAATATATAAGAAGTTAATCATTGATATAGTTTTCGATACTTATACCTTTGAAAATATTTTGGTGAGCCAAGAATCTTTCATTTAATTGATATATAAAAGATTCGATGAAAGGGATACATATAGAGACCCGATAATAATCTTCAGGATCATCACTTGATATTATATAGTTAGAACGGTGTTTTTGACGGTTTGCTAACCGTTTGACTGATATTTCAAAGTCATAGACGATACACAAAATACCTTACTTATAACCGATAACAACACAAACATACAAAAAAAAAAATACACATAGAGACCCGATAATAATCTTCAGGATCATCACTTGATATATATAGTTAGAACGGTGTTTTTGACGGTTTGCTAACCGTTTGACTGATATTTCAAAGTCATAGACGATACACAAAATACCTTACTTATAACCGATAACAACACAAACATACAAAAAAAAAATACATATAGAGACCCGATAATAATCTTCAGGATCATCACTTGATATATATAGTTAGAACGGTGTTTTTGACGGTTTGCTAACCGTTTGACTGATATTTCAAAGTCATAGACGATACACAAAATACCTTACTTATACCGATAACAACACAAACATCCAAAAAAAAAAAATATATTTAATTACTATTATTGATAAAAAATTTTTTAAAAATATATAAGATATATTAGTAGTTTTAAATATTTGAAATAAATTTATAAACTTTCCAAGGGGAGGGTTTGAACCCCCTAAACCCCCCACCGTGTCTACGGCCCTGGTATCTATGTATGAAAAATATTTTTAAAACACAAAGTTGTACAAAAAAAAAACAATAGATATTTAAAATCTCATTATTACATATTATTTTACATATATGAAATGTTGTCGTAAGTAAAATGTTGTAATACTATTGTTTGTGATGTATGTATAATAAATGTAATTATGTATAGTATATTAAGTATAGTGTAACACTATTGCAATGCTAATAAAGAAGAATGCGATAAATGTTGTTTTTGTTGGTTTTTTGGATTAATATAACAATATATATTAATATTTCTATAATTGGTACCAATAGAACATGAATATATAAAAAAAGGAATTTGAAATAAATGTGTTGTGGTTACACACCACCTATAGTTTAACACAAGTGTAGTTAAGGTTTACAAAAATAATACAGAACTTTCAAAACAGTCAATCTATTCATATATATTCATATATATAAAGTGGTTATAGTAGTATATATTATAATTTCCTGATTTTTTTTTTGCATTTTAATTATATTCTATACATAACTGAAGACATTAAGACTTAGTCTAATAAGTGTTAAATGGCTTTCAAAAATCTAATT
>NC_042493.1:114893834-114894032 GCF_005508785.2 Acyrthosiphon pisum
CAAGGGGGGGGGGGGTTGAACCCCCTAAACCCCCCCCGTGTCTACGGCCCTGGGGGGTGTAATGGCACACTTGGAAGTCGGAACCCCCGTGCGCACGCCTATGATAAGTATAGGTAAGTTCCTGAAAAAAATCGTGTGACGGTTTATTTTTTTACTCGGATAACTATCATATTATGAAGGGTTCGTGAAAAATGATCG
>NC_042493.1:114894132-114913927 GCF_005508785.2 Acyrthosiphon pisum
ATTTGGTTTTTTACATGGGGTAACAAAAACAGATTCATCGGTTATGTTTTCTGGTATAATTGGAGTACTACTAGGTATTAGTGGATCTCTCTCAGTCCGAATAAAATAAATTTCTGGCGATGCATTTGTATATTCTAATGAAACATTGTCACTTTGTTGAGGTTCAGACTCTGTGGGCACCGAATAAAAAATGCAATTTTCAAAAGTACCATTAACATTATCAGAATTTTCATTAAAACAAAAAATATTTGAATCAATATTGTCAGTGTTATCCATTGGTAGACACGGGGATAGATTGAGGTACTTTTTACATTCTTTGTACACTTTATTCCTATTAGCATCATTTAGAGTGACTCTAATGTTTCTACATATGTCAGTCAAAGTTTTGTGATTGTAATTTACAAAATCAAATTACAATTTTCAATACATTTGATTATTGTGCTATTATTTATTTCTGATGTATTAGCTACATCAGCACAATTCATAGTTTCTATACACTTACGAAGAGATGAATTTTTTCTTTTAATAGCATTTACTATTGATTTTTTAAATTGTGATCAGTATGTTTCTTAAAGATGGAACTGCAAATATTAATTACACAACTATCGGAAACAGAGATATTCTCAAAATTTAATTCTGGATATTCTGTCTTAATATAATGAGCTACCTCATTCAATTTATCTTTTAAACTCATTTTTAAGCTTGTAAATTGTTAACCTACTGTGTCTGATATAAATTCGACGACACTTTTGTGTGCCTGAAATAGTAATTCAATGACACTTTTGTATGTCTGAGATTGTAATTCAACGACACTTTTGTATGCCTGAAATAGTAATTCAATGACACTTTTGTATGCCTGAAATAGTAATTCGACGACACTTTTGCATGCCTGAAATTAGTAATTCAACGACACTTTTGTCTGTCTTAGCCGTCTAAAATTAACTTTCTTAGACAGCTACACCTAACTACACCTAACACTAAAAAAAAAAGAAAAGAAAAATAATATTTAAAAAATAATTAAATAATAAAAAACACTAGGTATAAAAAATTAAACTACAAAAAAAAATTAAATTATAAACACTGTAAAAAATGAAAACTATAAATAATAAAAACACAATTAAAACCGATATAAAACGTATATTTCTAACAATTAAATGTTTAAAATTAGCACTTTGCAGAATAACTGCAGAAAATAAAAGTAAAAGCACTTGGAATAAATCAAATAATTAATATTTTTAACAATTAAATGTTTAGAATTAGCACTTGGTAGAGAAACTGCAGAAACATCAAAGTGAGTGCGCAAGGAAAAAGCAGCGGAAAACCGAATTGAAAGCGCGAGGAAAAAGCCGAAGAAAACCGGATAGAAAATGTGTAGAAAAACCCGGATCACTTGTGCCTGAAAAATACATAGATTTTAATTTTAAAATAAACTATAAATATTAATGCATTCAATAATATTTTACACTTTTGGAAATCATCATTAAACTTGTAACAATGCCACACTGGCGCACATGGATAATGAATTAAGATATTTTAAGAGAACCAAAATATTAAAGACTTGATAATTTCAAATTGAAAAAAAAAGTATTACTTGTTAAAACATTATGTTATTATGAAAACGAACTCTAATTTTAAAATAAATCTTTAGTTTCTTCATAATTTTTTGTAGAAAAATTATTAACTCCACTTTAATTTACCTATAAATTGGTAAATGTTGTAAATGTAGACATTCCCCGGTTATTGACGTCAAAGCTTCGTTAGTTAAAAATATAACTACTTAAGTAGATAAACAAGCGAAAATCCGACTAGCTGTAACGCCGATAAGCCAAGTAATAATATGAAAATATGGTCTATTAGTTAATTAGTTTAGTATTCACTACAAGTTCGGTCAAAAACGCCAATTACACCTCTCCCAAGTTTAATTTTTTAATTCGCGAATTTATTGAGGGCTGCCATCAGATCTATTTTTTGGGAACACTATTGTAGTTGTCCCTATTTTTCGTTTGCATAGACACCACCAATCAGTATGTGGATAGGTAAACATAATTAATTTAAATCAAAACAATAAAATTAACATAACATAATTATAAAATTGTTAAACTGCAGTATGGTAGACAGTACTACTACAGTAGAAAACTTACCTGTTTCCATATGTCATCTCTAACAAATGACATCGTTAAACAGTTTAAACTTTTAATTAGTTAATGTAAACTGCAAAAGTAATAATGTACAATGTACATTTTTTAGAACGTGTATTCAAATTTAGAGCGATTTATAACCTAACTTTCAATTAATATTGGTTTGTCATAAACATAATGTAATGATGACAATAATATGTTCGGTATAATTATCGTAGTAATGACGCCAATAGAATTTAATATTTATTTATGTACTTTTAAAACAAATAATTATTAAGTGACATAGGTCGACATCTACTTAATAGTTTCGAAGCAATCGAACATAAACTAATAGTTTGGCACCCTTGAAATTTAAAGAATGCAACCCAACGTACAAGGTTTCTTATCACTAGCCGCCCGAAAAGTAGTCACCTAGCTTTGATCACCCAACTTCACACACGTATGTAGGTGTATATTATAACGTTTTTGATACACAGCTAAGGGATGTTTATAGGTATTTGGCTAGGCGGCTAGGTAAGTAATTCAGGACATATTTATTAAACAATTAGGTAGGTAATGTGTACAACCGAGTCACTTATAAACTATAATATAATAACAATACCTAGTTTACTTAAGGTCAAAAATGTCTAATACATCTATAAAAATTGAGTGCTTTCATGTCCCAATTTTTCTAGTCCAAACGAAATACTTGGTTAAAAGTAAAAGTGGCACAAACTATTGATCCAACATCCAATGACCGTGTAAGTAATAATAATTTTATATTTCCATACATAAGCATATTATGTTATTTAATAGTTTATTGTCTATTAAATAGGTACCAATAGTTTTAAAATATATTTTATAATTTTAGATAGAAAATAAATCATACAAATTAATAGGACCAAAAAATTTTAGTTATCATCTTAATTTATCGTTACGAATTGAAGATCACAATGAAAAAGCTATCGACAAATGAACTGAAAAAATTAAAACTTTAAAACTGAAAAAATGATTTGAAAAAAGGTACCTATACCTATTCTATCTATTTATTCACATATAATATTTATTGGTTGATAATCATTGTGATTTAATAGCATAATAGAATAATATTACAATCAAAATTAAAAACATTCAAAAGTAAAAGTTTATCAATACTACTGCAGTAGTGCCTAATATAACTAACGATTAATTAATATGATGTACTGGCATAACTTTAATATTTTGTGGCTGACTAGTACAATTGTACAAGAGTTAGAGAAAAAAGTGGTACGCATTTCAAATTCTATAAGCATTGGTGTAACTGGGGGGGGGGGGGGGGGCTGTCACTGACCACTATAGTTGCTGTTGCACTAATAGTTAAGTTGGCTTCGCACGCCGCTGTATCGTTTTCACTAAGAAATAAGAATTTGTTATAACTTGTAATCGGAACGGTTATATCTTATATTTAAGTCACTAGTTAATCTTTGACAAAATACCATAACAAAAACGAAATGTATAGGTAAGCGTGCTGAAAACGATGGCGAACTCGGTGTTATTTGGCAGTCGGACTTATAGTTTTAAAGCTGTATCTATTTGAAGTCCAAGACCTACCCAAGGTCGTTTCACACAACATACTGAGCGATTCTTTTTGTTTTTTATTCTCTTATTATGAAGAAAAGCACCTACTGGGTATTTAATTCTATCTAGATTAAATTTGGTATCATAAAAACCACCCCCTGTGTTCAATATATAGAAACACGTTTTTTTGATCCAATCGTGATGACAGACACACGGACAAAAATAAGTATAAATAAATTAAAAAAGTAGAAGACACTGATTCCAATACATAAACCTCACGTCTACAATCTGTCAAAAACCTAAAGTCAATCAATCCAGGATTAATATAAATAATTATTAATACATCGATCGATCCTATATTATAATACCTATAATATAAGTATAGATTTAGTATATTTTATGCTTTAACTCGTAAAGTTATCGTGGCGACTGTTATATACTTCCATTGGACATTTGGATCCTATACACTCGCAATCCATAATAATGGTGTTAAATGTATTTAGTAGCAACCCTCAATGTCTATGTACTTATTAACCATAATCCAGCGTATTATTATTAACTATGATTTCAAATAGGTTTATTTAAGTAAATAAAATATTTATTGACGTTTTGTAAATACTATTATTTTGACTTTTAAATAAGTTACAATAAGATATACCTATCTATATAATAATAAGAACACACTGAGTACTCGTTGATACTATATTATGTAATATTTTTCATGTGTCTTATAATATTGTTCAACATATATACTGCTATACGCACAACTGTCAACATCACAAGTCAGTTTTATAGGAACATGATCTTTATAACAAAATTATAGAGCTATAAATTATAATTTGAAAATTTGTAAAATTACGCAAAATAAAATTTAAATGTTAGGTGACCTTTTGGTGTTATGAAACATATTTATATACGTCAATCACATTGTTCAGCAACCTTTCTAGATAAATATGAAAAAACTAAAATTTCTCAGCCTTACAAGTGATAACTATAATAATGATATAATCCAAAAGGTATGATAAAGTGCACTAAGAACTCGTTGATATTTTATGTAATATTTTTCATCTGTTTTATAATATTGTTCAACATTTTGAACTGTTATATAATATGCCACGACTGCATGAGTCAGTTTTTTAGGGGAATGATCTTTGTAACGAAATTATATTTATTATAATTGAAAAATTTGTGAGATATTCCCATCGACACGTTAATTTCGTTACAATAAGATTACGGACCTGTGAATTGACTTGTGCACAATAGCACTAAATAGCGTAGTTCATGTTAGATATATCAACCAATATTTTAAAACAAATAAAAAATATTGCGCACAATTTCAATGAGTACCTATATAGTGTACTCTTTATTGCCTATAATTGGATTAGCATTATAGTTATCAAAGTGGGAAAAATCATACGATTTTTTTATTGTAAAATATGATGTTGCAGTATTTTAGAAAATATAAGTGGTTTTTGTTCATTCAAAATTGTTATTTTTACAAGATTATTGGTGGAGATTTAAATGAATTCTATTAGAGACTTAAATCATTTTGCACGAAACGCAATGAAAGTGATTAAAATATAAATACAATATAATAATATTACTTATTATTATTACTTATGTATTATTTATTTATACGAAAAACACGTTGATATATAATATAGTATGTTTAATTTCTTGTTCATTATTTCTATTGTTTTAAAAATGAAATCATAAATATATACAGGTAATAACTAATTAGATGTGATAGACGTAGAGGATAGTATGAGTATATGTATTGTATACCCTATAGTCAGTATATAGTCTATAGCAGTGGTTCCCAACCTTTTTATTCTACGCACCCCTTGTAAATTTTCAAAAATCTCATGCCCCCCCCCCCTTAAATTAGAATTAAAAAGACCTTTTTTTGTTTTAATGATACGAAATAATTATTTTTTATTAACTAATGACATATATTTTTTCATCATTCTAAAAATAAAATATAAATCAACTTAATCTTAATGTCTTAATAATATTATTTTTATATTTTTGAATACAATTTTGAAGAAAGCTAGAAAATTTTTTTAAAAAATCCCCCTCTACCCCCCCCCCCCCCCCCTCGGTTGGGAACCACTGGTCTATAGTATGAGTAGTGAGTACTATATATTCTTATTAAATAAAAATAAATATGATCCGATTGAAGTAGGAAATATCAAACATTATTTTTAAACCAAAAACAAAAACTGAAAATATTATTTATGTTGTATCATATTATGAAAAAAATCGAAGAAAGTCATAAAGCATGGTCATGGTGGAAGGGATAAAGTTGAGCAGTATTTAAAAAATAAATACAATATTCCTCGAATAACAATCCAAATATTTATTAATTTGTGTACAACTTAATGCACTACCTAGTTTACGCCACTGAGTAGGTAAGTCAATAAGCCGGTTTTGGGGCAAGTTGACCTATTACAGTATGACGTATACTATTAACACACCTAATATGATTAGATCTCTAAAATTGGAAAGTGTTTTCTAGTCCACTTCTATACACTGCCCCGGTGCTTTACTAGATCGACGTTTTACACTCCATATGAAGAGTGAAAACAAAACTGATACGACAGACGACAATATAATGCACAGAGCTCTATGAAAAATAAAATAAAAAAATCAACTGTTAACAATAATACGTTCTAGATAGACACTTACGTGATGCTTTTGTGATCATTATTATGATTTGTGTCCATGAATTGTTATTATTAGAATGCTGTTTTCGTTTCGAGTTTTCTGGATATTTCATAAATTACTCCTGACAAATGTTTAGTTGGTATTTATTTTTTTACGTTGTACCTACCTAAATTACATTTGCTTGCGTCTTATATTTTTAGGCCACGTGTTTGGCATCTATTTGTTTTACTGGGTTTATCTAGGTGTTCTGTAGATGAATAGCTAAAACAAGATAATTATTTTATTTGATTAGCCTCATGATTTGTTTGAATGTTCCTATCGTGTAAAACATTAAAACGATTACAATACTATTGACGAATTATGAGATCGTAGTCGACATAGTAATTTAATAATTCTCATTAATTTCAGTTGTTTACTGGATCACTGATCCTGATAAAATTTCAAAATGTTTCAGTCATCGATAATTGCGTGTACCTACCTATATTAATACTATTTTTACTGCGATACTTGTTTTTAGTATTTATACCAACGTTTATTAATATTGAACATTTTATAGAAAAATATATGAGTAACTATTTCTCGTTTAGAATTTATTAAAATATTACATTTTTAGCTTCATCTAGACGTAATCGGCCACTTCAGCGGGGTGATTGGTGGCTAAGTGATTTGTTCACAAAATTAAAACCCACAACCACGTAATCAGATTTAGTCGAATTTCATTATGGAAAATTACGATGACAAATAATGATATTAAAATATAATAGGTATGCCTATTATTTATAAATTATAATACATTTAAATGATTACTATCGCCATCCACCGAACACAATAATATCTTGTGGATGCGTCGACAATCCTTTGTCCGATCCATTCGTTATAATTTTACACGATATTTTCAGTAATTTAATAATGATATACTAGAATGTTAAAAATGTACAGACAAACAATAATATAAAACAATAATATTTAATCTGTATTTCACAGCAACATAACATATTATTATTAGCATAGTATAGTAGTAAAAAACTTGTAATATTTATTGTATATTGCATTAAAAGATACTTAAAATTGCACTGAAAAGTAACAACTACGTGTATTGTTATGAATTTTTTCAATTCATTGTTATCAATTTATTATTATTATTTTTTTTACTTTACAGTTAACACTTCACATTATACTCTGAATAAATATTTAATAAATAATCATTTCATTTTTTATCACCTTTCATTTTTCTTAAATAATATTTCCTGTGTTATTTTAACATTTATCTAAAGTCGAAACTACTACACATTATATATATGTATACATACCTAATATTTTAATACCGAACTGTACCTAAGTGTTTGTTTGTTAAATTGTACCTAATATTAAAACGTTCTTTGATGTAGAGGCAATCTGGCAATAAGTAAAATCCATACTAAGATAAGTTTTGTAAATGAGTAAGTTCAATAAAATTCCAAAAATTCCGAAAAATTTCACTTAAAAATTTTAGATTTTAATTGGTATATTTATATAAAACTCATTTAAAACGTAGGTACTTAGCAATAAATTGGAACAGCAGAAGAATAATTGCGAATGCAACAACATCTTGGATAAAATAATTTAAAAAGTATTTGGAATAAATACTCCAATACTTATGATAAATAGTATTCCGAATAAAGTATATTTAAAATTCCAAATACTTTTAAAATATTTTTTAATTTTTGTTTTTAAACTATATTATATTAAACTAATGTTAGGTATCTACTTTTCTCCGGGAAAATTTGAAATTAGCACCAACATATATAATTTAATAATTCTAAATATAATATAACTTAAGTTGTTGATATTTGAATTAAAATGCGTATACTTTTGTAAATATTTCTAGAGGAATAACGAAAATAATAATTATTGTAAATAAAAAGTATTTTTTTATTATAGGAATAAAATATTGTTGAAAAGTAAATCAGAATATTTTTGGGAAAAGTATTCTGAATACTTTGTTCGGGAAACTAAACTATTTATGAACATATGACAAAACAAATGTGTAATTTTGAATTTTAAACAGTAAAGAGTGAAGTACCTAACATTTTTTATAACAAGTGATGTGTGTATTTCGACATGTACATTTAAAGAATGGCTATAGGTCTAATGGAGAATCCAAAAAACTTGTTCAGATTATCTTCATCGGCTTAAAAAGTTCAAATTCAATATGAATAATACTTTAAATACAATTTATACCTACCTATTCTGTTTTTTGCCGTTTTTTCGAGACATACATAAAAACGAAAAATGAATTAATTTTACAATGATGTGTTTTTTTATTTTTTTTATTTGTGTCTGTTTACCTACACGATAAGTAGTCGAAATAACGCTTAGATTTTCAACTTCAATATCTTGTTCGATAGGAAAGTGCAGAATCTAGTTGGAGCATTGGGGAGGTCAAAATTTAAAAATCAACAAAAGTTTTCAAAAGCACCGGGGAAAAAAAATATGCAGTTATAGATTATTATTGAAATTTTAATATTTATATTTTAAAATTTAAAAAAAATATTAGGTACACCTACTTTAGATGGGTATGTATTACCTACAACCTTGTGGTGTGCAAATCTTCAAAGTGAAACGAGTGATTAACTAATACAGCTAGGTAATAATAAAATCTTTTTATTAACCGGGACGTTTTTTAAAGATTAAAATAACAATGTAATCAACATTTTGCTTTAAATATGTTAAATTATTTAAAAGTTTCTAAGACGCGTAATTATTTATATTAATTGTATTGCTTCATTTTATTGACTTTCAATATAAATATTAAGAATTAAATTAGTTGTATTTTAATTTTAAAACATTAGGTACTATTAACAATATCAGCTAATTAACTTATATAGTAAATTAGTAACATTCAAAAAATTACTTATTTTTGTTTTTTTTAATTCATAAATATACTTGTTTGTCTTAGATTTTAAATCTGTTCGCCGAAAATAAGCATTAGTTTTATCTGTTGCAGTGTATTAAAACTAAATTGTTTATTCTTCTGATGTTATCGTCGTTATATGCTTATATTCAAAAATTATAATATTAATTATGGTTATTCTTAATCCTTAATTAATGATACAACCCAAAAAAAAAAAAAATAAATAAATGATTATACGATGGCGAGTACCACCTGGCACCCATTCGTTGTTATTAAATAGGTAGGTACCCAAATATATTTTACGTTTGAGAATTATTGTAAATTCAATGAATAATACTACATACATCATTTTTAATATTTATTAAGAATATAATAAATTATACTGTCTTTATAAACCACTGAAGTGGTATCACAGAAAATATCTTCTTCTCCCACACTACGTTATAATAATATATACACATACCGCAGACCTACTCGCTGTAACATTTTACATTATACATATCAGATAATCGACAAAATATAATGTGCACACTTATAATACCTGTATACAATCTATAACAAATAAACAATAAACCTATTTCAAAGAATACAAAACATGGTGGACAGACAAAATAAGTCATCAGCAGAGACATTTTTTGGAAAGGATTGTTTTTGGTTTACCGATATTCTCTCAATTTATAGAATATGTAAATGTATGCATTTTAATATTTTTTTTTTTTTTTGTTAATCTAGTTTAAGGTAACTGTAAGATGTTTCACACGGTGTGCAAGGAATTTTTGAATGGAATTTTTGAATGGAATCTAATGTGGTCACTGATTTTTTTGTAAGACAGGTAACTAAGAATATTTGGAAATAAAGTTAATGCGGAGATCGGAATGAATTGTAAAGTTAGAAAAATAAATGGGCGTGTTTCCGTTATAACTAGGAAATTTATTATTACAAAAATATTTTTTACACGTTTATTTTGGATGTCTATACCAATTATAATAATATTTGAATTGAAGAGAAGTATTTTTTTCAGCTTCTCTGACGTGAATTTCCATTGTAAAAAGTATAATACTGAAGCGTGTTGTGCATTTTCTTATGTCCTGAAGTTCTGATCTATATTATATTACGCTTATTATTGTTAACTAGGTAAGTGAATAACACGATTTTGTATACCGTTCGCATCTGACAGGTATATTATTAGGTATAGTACATTATACATATATGAATTAGCTGGTGGAAAAATTGATGTAAATTATTACAGTGTTGGAGGCCAATTTAAATTCTGCAGTTGTTCATATACCTATTCAAATGGTCGTAGACACTCAGTTAATAAAGTTAATTCAACACTAATGGACGTTTGGGCGGTGTATACCTACAGACCATATGATATTATAATATATAACTACATACATTACAAGTACATAAATTCGGCGTTCCCCGCGAGACTCTTATCGTCATTTTTATTATTTTGATTTATAATAATATTATAGGTCAACGTTCTCGATCGAGTATCAATATTTAATATATTATAAAAGGTAAATATATATTGTGTTTGAACATTTTAGACGTTATTTATTAGTGAGTAAGATTGTCGATATTGTGGTCTTATAAAAATCATTCTAGACGTACGTATATCTATATAGATATAATTTAGATATATGACATAGTTCATGGGAAAACGGATATTATTTGCTTACAATCTACCGAGAAAGTTTACCGATTTTGAGTACCGTTTTATTCACTCATATTTATCGGAATGAATCTAAATAGTAGATATACGTATACACATTTACAATGAAACAGGTTATCATAACCTGTTGCTACCAAAAGTGCTAATAGTAGGTATAGTAATTTTTTCTTCGGACGCATTAAAATGCATTTGATTCCATTTTATTTCTATATGGTCCTACGGGCAACGAACGAGTGTTTATTGTTTATTTTAGTTCCATTAAGCCAAGTTTTTTTATAATGCACGCCGTCCCCCGTGTATTATTTTATGGATAATAAGCAAATAATGGACACTTATGTCGCTATAAGTAGGCACGGACCGGATGTAAATGCATTATCGGGTGTTTATTCCACGGTTGTTAGAATATATTATTATTATTATTATTATTATTATTTATTTATTTACGGCTAATAACTCATTTACATAAATATTGTAATTTATTATATAATACATAAAGGATATGCCTCCATACACCTGATAGGATACAGATTTAAATATGTAATAATAAATAAAATGTGTATAAATGAAGTAAACGAACTTTTACTTGGCATTGTTTATACATATTTCGTTATTACCTACCTATAACGAAATATGCTGCATAGGTACTTACAGGTGTTCCTATTTCATATGGTTTTAAATTGCATACATATGGTTCTTAAATGCATACAATTATTACCATTTTTATTATGCAGAATTTCATTTTTTAGCATATAGGTATTGACGTATTTATCTTTATAATGTCATCCATTCGATCTACTTATGTATTCCTAGTTTATAATATAGTGAAGCGATGATATTATTTTTCAACATTATTATATATTACCTACTATGGTTGGGTAATTTTTTAATAATTAATAATTTCTTTCTATATAGGTAGTGGTTGATCTCGATTGGGTTGTGCACTTGTGCTAAAATAATATTCGAATTAAACAATTTAATTTGTTTGAAGTTATACATGTATAAAAGTGGAAGGTTCATTATCACGACTATTTGCGGTAATGTTAAAAACCCGAATATATCGCCTTGATCGGTGTAGCAATACAACATTCCTCATAAGTTGACGTTAATGGAAATTAAAAAAAAAAGTCGAGCGTAAATCCACAATCATTTTTTATGAGCTTCTGAAGTTATAATTTTGACAAAATTCAATAAAATCAAGATAATTAGCAAATTATTACGATTGAGAATTTTTCATATTTAAAGGGTTCTGTCTTTCTTTAAACACACGATTATATAACCCCTTATATTTATATACATTTTAATGGCATAACAAATTTAATAACACACGATTAAGTGCCTACTTGTACCCAGTGGCGGCTCGTGCTATGGAACACAAGAGCACATGCACCACCTATATTTTTATGGTATATTTAATTGTTCTACGGCAATAATTATAATACATAATATTTATGAAAGGGATTAATATTTGTTGACAAAAGTAAAAATTATTTTGTTGACTTATCAGTTATTTATTTAACATAGTAGTCTACACTATAAAGAAAATATATTAGGGAAGTACTGTCATAGGTGATAACTAATAAGTGATAAGTGATGTTGTAGATGTTGTGGACTATGGTAGGTACAGCTGTCAGCTGACGTTACGATGGCGGTGACGCCGATTTACGTGGATTGAGCACAGTGAAAATATGCTCGGTTCGCGCATGCGCATAAACATTTACACTCCCACTACTTGCATACAAAATGATGTATTCGTCATGGGCACTTGTTCACAGATGATTAATTGTGCTCACGACTATACAAAAGGCAGCGGCGGCATCGCCTTGTAGATCGGGTGATGGGTGGCGGTCGTTTCCCGACGTTCCCGCTATCACGGACCCTTGTAACACGTCTTGAAACTAGAACTATTTTTATCAAAAACGTTGAAATATTATTTCTATACTAATATAATAATTATGATCTATTTTTCATTGTTTATTAATACTATAAATACCTAATATAGTATTATAATACTGGAAATATATGTATACTTACGAAAAATATGTATTATAAATTATAATTAATAATTATGTAAGAATACTAGGTATAAATATATTAATAAAGTTCAGTTTTTATAATGTACCTAATTTATAATTAATTATTGCTATAGGTACATAAAGTATTACATATATTATATTTTATTTATGTGCGCCACTAACTATTTTACGCCACTGCTTGCACCTACATAGAAACGTACAACCCGTCTGATAAATACGCGAAACGCACTACCCTCGATATACATTTTTACAGTATGACAGTCAAATTTATAACTAAAAAATATTAATATTAATAATTATAAATTAATTAAATGTAGGTACCTACTTATTTTCAAGGCCGGGAATTAACGATTAATAAGTTACAAGTTTAGTTAAAAGTTAGGTTAATTTTAACTTATTAACTTGACTTAGTATTTCGTAGTTTTAAATAACTTAACTTTAACTTAAAATCAACTAATATGTTTCTTTGTTTTCCCAATTAAGTTAATTTAGAATATTTTTAGTATCCAGAAAAATATTTTGTTTATTACTTACGGGTTTTCGGTTTATAATAATTATTACAAATTTGCAGAATATAGAAAATATTATCAGGAAAATAATAATAGATATATTATTTACAAAGAACTTTGTTTTTATGTTTTAAGATAAAAACTAATATATTGTATTTATAAGTTACTTTATAAGTTACAGGGATCGTAAGTTCATGCCCTAAAAAATGCCTAGATAAACATTCATTTATTCACTCAAAATTGGCAAAATATGCATTGAAATATGCCTTAAAAAGTTAAAAAATATGCAGCATTTACATGCACTAAATATCTAAAATGATGCACTTAAAAAATACTTACTTAAAAAATCATTAAAAATTTTTGAAATAACATGAATTATTCATTCATTATTTTATAGTTGTATTTAATTTTTTTTGTGTCACAATGAAAAAAATATATTTTAAATGGATTATAAACTGTCGCGTCTTTTTTCGTCAAATGTTGATCCTTTCATAGTATTTCCATAAAAAAATGCATTTTGATATAAAAATATGTTTAGGAATATCAAAACCATGTATAATATGCCCGATAAAATAGAAATAAGAATAAATATGCCAAATAGGTAAAAAACCTCTAAAGATGCAAAACATAAAAAATAAGACTTTATATATTTAACCGTGGTACCTTGAAATGGATTTTTAATTCATCTTTTATAAAATTTATAAAATGTTCAACTGTTATAGCTAAGGATTGAAAATTTAAATCAAGGTTTCACGTTAATAAGTTATTATATATAAATTACTTTATTCACAATAATATCATCAAATACCTATACTTCGTAACACGAGCTACTACACAGTAGTTCGGGTAATATCATAGGCTGACTGGCCGTTTTCATTCAGAATCGTTTTTCTTATACAATAATATTATATTATTGAATTCAAATTTACCACCATCCATTACAGTGACCCACTTGTAACCTACTGTACAGCAAAGCGACGCCCACTTGCTCACCTTTTTATTTTGCGTTTTTTATAAATTTTAAATTTTATGATATTTCTTTTCATTTAGTTTTAAATTATTTTGTAAATCATGGTCCGTGAATAAAAACATGAATAATACATATTATGCATAAATAATTGGTACTTAGATACAAATTATAATTATAATTATTTGTTCTATAATTTATACTCGATTAGCGATTTGAACTTGACCTTTGTACCTACCTTCTCATAGAACTATCTCAAGCATCTGGTTTATTGTGACTCATGTAGGCCAATATTTTAATTAATTTATATAATAAAGACATACTTAACACGTCATTCGGTGATTATAGTTCAAACTCCAAAGTAATTGCGGCCGGTGTTGACATATTACTCATGCGATAAGTACCAAAGGGCAAAGATATAAAATACTAATTATTATCAAGCGTCCCAAAACTAGTAGGACACAATAGCGCCTATCTATATTCAATAATAAAATGACGCATGAGCGTCAAATATAATTTAAAAGAAATATAATTTTCACCAATATTATAATAATTTATATGTTTCAACGTATTTAAATTCGTCAATAATCCATCATTATTCATTATAATATATACAATCATAAAATCAATTACATACTGTAAATGTTGCGTCCCATATTTAATTTTTTATATAAATTGTGGCTTGGGTACACAATAATGCATATAATATGTAAATGTATTGCGGCTTATGTAATTTTTCATTCCCATTTTTCAGGTTTAAGACTTGATGTATTAATTAATAGCAAGGCTTGAAACCGATTGAAGGAATTTCGATTTTGGTTTCAATTTCTAAACGTTTTCTAAAATCAGTTTCAAGGCCGGGACTATTAACGTTTTTCAGTTTATTCATTTATTTGAATCGCGGGATCGTGCGTTCAAATCGCTTTTTGTGTAAAGCAATCTTTCCAAATGTTTAAGACACCAAAGATTTTCAAAATAATACCGTTATTAAAATTATATTTTCAGTTTTGGTTTTAAATTATAATACCGGTATCCAATTTTTCTGTTTTGAGTTTAATATCAGTTTCTAATTTATTCGGTTTTGAATTTAAAACTGGTTTCCAATATTTTCAGTTTTTGTTTTGGATTAAAATATCAGTATTCAATTTTTTTTCGGTATCGGTTTTTTAATGGGTTATATCGATATCTGAAATAGGCTTTGAAACCATTTTCAAGCCTTTATTAATAATTTCGTAATTTTGTTATAGAAGCGTTTGGTGTTGACCTTATTTTTATATGAACAACTAAGACTGGAAATAATTTATTAGGTAGGTAGGTAGGTAGATTATTGATATAAACACTATATGGATAAAAATGTAAACCAACGGTTTTAATGATGATACCTTAATTTTGTAGGATATTGAGTGAAAGCTGAATAATATGTTATTCTTTTAAATGCCTAGTTCGATAGGTAACTAAGATAAATAATTTTAGTTGAATTATTACTATACTAATTATAGTAACAAAAAGATAATAAAAAAATCCTTAGAAACAAGGACGTATTTTACATAGAGTTTGATTGGAAAGAGAGGGGGGTGTAATTAATGCAGTTATTACCACAGCCCTGATATTGGTATATCAATTTGAAAATATCCTATTAATAATGATGACTAACTAATGATTACAATTCCAATATAGAAAAATGTACTGTCTAGTAAAAAGAAAAATAAGTTTACTGTGTGGGAGGACGAATGCCCCCTTCGCTCATTAAAATAGCACATATCTACTGGTTCACTCGATGACGACGTACACAACATAACATGATGACACTATAACATGGGAGCAATAATTAGGGGAGGAGAGGCCTGGAAAGCCTTCAATTGTGAAATTGGCACCATCGTAATAAATTGTATGACTTTATGGTTAATCCTCTTAGGGAAATTTATCGTATTATTAAGCACTTATTATAAGAAAGATACAACAGTTATTATCATAATTATTTGAATTTCTATAATTCCCCATTTAGGTTAAAAAAATATATATAATTTAAATGTAGGTTTTGAGAGTATAAAATAGCACAACTTAAAAATGCTCATAACCCACTTACAAATATAATCAGGGCTTGAAACCATAAATATATTTCCCGATTTCGATTTTGGTTTTAGATATTGGTATTTACTTTTTCTGTTTTCGTTTTTGGTTTTGAATACCGGTATTGGTTTTTTCCGATTTTGTTTTTGATTTCGGTTTTAACGGTTTTAACCGGTATTCAAAATCAGTTTAAAGACCTGAATATAATTATGGTAAAATACTTACAAACACAGACAATGTTCTTTCTAGTCTCAGTTCAGTTAGTTAGTTTAGCAAGTTTTGTAGTGTTAATGTTATATAATTAAGACATTATTGTGTACCTACAGTATATTATACTATTTAAGTAGGTAGGTTAAGTTAGGTTAGGTCTCCGCTAGCCCATAACTCTCAATCCAGCACAGTGTAAATATTTAAACGGTCGATAAATAACAGTAATAATAATCCATTGATTTCAGTTAGGTTGATTCTAATTTGAAGTGTGTATCTGCGCAGGCCATGAAGACGGTTTCCTCGTTGGCAAGATAGGCCAAGTTGGCCAAACTTAGGTGGACCAAAACAGAAGAAACGGTAACTTCTGATGTCAGTTGCTCAGAGCCAACTGTTGTACGCAGCGCCGATCTGGATATCAGCTTTAGTGTTCGAAAGATATTTAAGTCTGCTGCCGGGTCCTCAACGAAGGATGCCCACAAGAATAGCATGCTACTACAAGACGGTATCCACCAATGTGATACTGGTCGTGGCAGATACACTGCCTTTGAATTGCGTACCATGTCAGGGAAACGAACATTTTTGTCCCGGACGCAATTCATGTTTCTTTTTTACTTACAGTTAATTATTATAAGTTTCTAATGAGATGTTTTCATAATATGGGTAGGTCAGGCAAAATATAATATCATAATATAAATCATAAATTATATTATTGTAAAAAGTTCATTATCTTAAGTTTTAATTATTTCTGTATTTAAATGTTTCATTAGGTAGCTAATTTGTTTACTTAACTTTTAATTGTGATTTAATTATTTTCTATAAATAGTATTCTTTCTCATATTAGTTTTATGGATAATCGAAGTTCTTCTAGACTTATCAATATTAAAGTATCGGTTTGCATATTTTTAAAAGCTCCTATACATTTATAATTTATATATTTGGGTGAAGAGAGTAAAAAAAAACTATACAATTTCTAATGAAATACTTTAGTGATTCTTTGTGATCTTGAACTTTTTGCTGCCCATAACTTCGGAGGAAATATTTATTTTCCATTTATATCTATATATGTATATATATATATATATATCCACTAAATAATAATATAGTATTAAATAGTAAATGTGATCAGATCACATCGATATAATGTAGGTACTAAATGATAGAAAATTCTGGTTTCACTAATTTTATCGGTTATGTCTGAAAAATGGATTATCTATATTAATTGGTCACCTACTTAACATACAGTATATGGTGTAGTTTCTTATATATTGCCACGCCAGTAATCCATAGGTAGTTATTTATCAATTGAGAAGTCCGTTGTATTTTTATTAAAAATATCTACGAACCACTAAAAACAAGTTTTCTTATAATAATATTATATTATTGATATATTTTTAATGTATTCTTATTATTTTTGTTAAAAAAATTAACTAAAAATAAATTTTGAAACCACTGGGAACCACTAAAAAAAATGTGTAATTGAAAAAGTAACACTAATTGCGTCCAATTTTCAAAAAATGAATCGCAATTCGTTCAAAAAGGTTCGTTGACCTGTTTTGGTAGGTACGTAATTCGTATGCGCCTGAAACTGGGTGAAACAAGTAGCAGACAGTACCGGTCCAATGAATTTCTGGACCCGATGCAGAATTTTGTGGGGCCCAATAGTTATTTTATTTTCTAACGGACTTACTTTATTTTTATATAATTTTATAAATGTTAAGGTCTTGTTAGAAATCTAAATTTGTATTTATAATCTAATAAAATCCAATTTATATTAGACACAAAACGAGTAGGTACCTACCTACTAAGGTAACGAAACAATATATGACATGATACAGATATATACGATGTATTCAATATAGTTTTTGTAAGTAAATTCCTGTGAAAAAATTTTGTTTTTAAAATTCAGATAAGAATGATTTTAATGATTCTAATCATACAAAAAAAAGGTTGTAATCCTAGGATAAATGTTAAATTTTGTTTGATACAAAAAAATACTAATTTTTTTAAATATTAATTTCGGAGTAGGTAAAGAGGTGTACATATTAATTTTAATGAGTAATATTATTTGTGCTACATTATGCGTGTATCAGTGTGTAGTAGGAAAAAAATTAATGGATAGAAGGGTGGAATGTGGAGTTTTTAGGTGAGACGTGTATGTTATTATATTAAACACGGTGTAACAGACCGACATGTAATGTATGGTGGTATGCGGGTTGATGACCTGCTACGACGAGCAAGGGACGCGGCAGGCGGACCGGTTGCTTGTGTCCTTCGAAGAAATAACAGTTCAATGATCCCCCGCTATGACGCCGGTGCTCGACAATGTGTCTCAGTAGGTGTATTTGTATGTATATGTATGTATGTGTATATGCACATGTCTGGGAGTCGTGTAAAATTATGTTGTTTAAGAGTCTCCGCATAAGATCGTCCTACTACTGTGTTATACCTATCTGCCTAATGATGTTTGAATTATCTACGCTTATTATACAAATATTCAAGAACTTACCTTGCGCGTAGATTGCTGCAGGTGGTTCTCCCGAGTAGTTAGTAATTCTTCGGGGTCGTGTTCGACAGTCGATATCACGATGACAATATATGTATCTTGGTTTATATAGTTTGTAGAATTTTGTATATCTTACACTCGTTTATAATTGTGACTATTACCATGTGCTCTCAAGATTCCTACATCCGTAGCAAATGTACATAAAGTCATATCGCCAACCGAATGTAATCTACGTTAATGAGCATTCTGTTGTGGTGAACATACTTGTGTACCAAAATGGGTGTTAAATATTCCTACATTCGTAGCAAGAGTACATATAGTCAATTCGCCAACCGAATGTAATTTACAGTGATGAACATTTATTATTACACATTTATACCTTGAAGACAGCTCTTAGAATCCCTACATTCGTGACAAGAGTACATATAGTCAAATCGCCACCCGAATGTAATTTAAGTTAAATGAGCTCTTACTACTATACTTATATTCTAAAAATATTGCTATGTTCGTGTTCAAAGTGTAATTGTGTAATAATAATGTATTTAACGGGATTATGATATGATGATAGTCACAGAACTTTATGATTTTAAA
>NC_042493.1:114914353-114916743 GCF_005508785.2 Acyrthosiphon pisum
AGATTAACAGGTAGGTGAATGAAAAAATGAACAAAGTGAATTTGTCTGATAGAGAGATAACTAATTCAGACAGTCGTAACGAATGTTGAGGTGACCCAATATACATATACTGTATACGCATGTAGCATAAGCACTCCTTTGGACAGTAGTGGAAGAGTGTCGTGAAGTTGACCGGCGTGGACCTTGTGCATGGGTCTTCTTCTGAAAGGTATTGCTGGCGAGTCGATTCTGTAGGGTCCTTATATAATGTGGCTTCGGTGTTATCCCTTCTTCTGATATGCATTGATTAATATGTGATGGTTTATTTCTTGTTTTAGGCGGTGCGACAAAGGTGTCACTGGTAATTTATTGTTAAGTTTTGACCGAACGTCTTGATTGGAAAATTATCGAGGGGGTCTCGTAGAATATAATCTATATGTGTATATTATATACTTAAAAATGCATTTATGGTTTTATAATATACGGTGTCATCTGGCGCCGCTGATAATTGATTATGTTGTTTTTCTTAAATATCTGAACGGAGAGGTGTTGAATATTGTTTATGTGTTGCACGTGTCGCATGTGTATGTAAGGAGTGCGTATATTATATATTTTTATGCGTAAATCGTATGTATATATGTATTGAATAGCCCAACATTCCATATTGACCATCGCCACTAGTTGTCTTGTGTTTTATTTTAAGTTTAAATATTATACATTACAAGTGTATCACTATCGGGGACAGATATGGACGTATAATCATGTCAAGATATTAAAATATAGTACTCGTATAATCCATTGGCAAAAATATTTATTTTATGTTGGTAATTCAAATAGACAATAATAAATACCTGATCGAAGCGATGTATGTTGAAGCTGAACAAAATAATAATGATAAATATTGAGCTGCCCTGTGTTCGTTATTAACACAATATTTAGTGTCTCGCAGTAAGTTATACGCATTGCCCATGTAGCCTTTTGTAGGCAGTATCAAAATTATTTTCACAGTTCATTGCAAAAGAGTATTATAATTTCCATTAATAATTAATTGATGAAGAAAAAATAATATTATTATTCTATGTTATAGGCCAGTGTTTTTCAAACTGAATGTGCCAGGGTCTTCTGAAAAATGTCAACTATTTGTCCCAGAATAAAATTACAAAAATATAATTAATAAAAATGTGTTAGCCCATAAAGTACACATTTCTCATTAAATATCATCAAAGTTTAAGTTTTTTATTTTTGCTATATGGACATCCAAATGACGGAACAAGTTCCGTTTATGACGGTGAAAAGGTATCCATTTCACGAAATATAATCCATATTGTGTAGGTAATTATGTGAAGTGGAGAAACTCTATTCCATTTCATCAAACAGATGCAAACCTTGTCCATTTCGTGAAACGTACAATAACGCGATATGGATGCGACATATTATATATAATATACATTTCATATGTTTTTATACTTTGAGTACTAATAAACAGCACTCGGCCACTTGGGGGTAGGATTACCGTAAGGAAAAGCAAGCCTTGGCATAAACGAGTTAAAAAGTTAAAGTTAAGTTAATTTTAACTTTTTACCTCAACTTTTAAATATTAAATTTTCATCAACTTAATTTTTAACTTAACTGATTTCTATTGATATAAACTTAATAAATAACGTATTACTTTTAATCAAATCCAAGTTACAATAATTTATAAATAATTAAATTATAATAAATATAATACAATATTATTGATTATACGTGTTGCATAAACATTTACTTTTTACTACTTTAAACCATGTTACTGGCTATTTACAAATTTAAAAAAAAATATTTAATTTAACTTAATTTAATAAGTCAATTGTAAGTTTCCGTATAAGTTTTTTTTTTTTACGAGTTGTGGTTGTGACAGGTAATTTTACAGGTAATTAAATGTATAAACTATAAATAAGTTGATAACACAACGTAATATCAATTAGTCAAAAAGTCAACTGGTATCCGTATAAGTTAACTTACATAAATTAAAAATTATCATTAACTTGTCCATGATTGACGAAAAGCCCACCCCCCGTGGTTATGTTGAGCACATACAAAAAAAAGGTTGATTCTAATGAATAATGTATGATTATTATTTTAGTGTAAATTACCTAAAATATTCTTATAATATGTTATACATTTCGAAAATGTACTGCGGCTTTTTGGCCATTACAACTATCTAAAATGTTATTATTGTCATATTTTAAATTTTAGGAAAATGATAAAATATATCTAAGTAGTTCAACTCTTTATACCTAACTATAATATTAATATGAGTTATCGTATTGCATATCGATTGCAATAATGATTTATTTTATAATCAGTTTCATAATTTTAATTTGAATTCATTTATTATTTATGAACACGAAATTATAGATTTATATTAGTTC
>NC_042493.1:114918458-114932926 GCF_005508785.2 Acyrthosiphon pisum
AATAAATATGCATTTCATCTAAGAATCGCTTTTATTATTTTTCAAAATGTCATTCGCTTCACTATACTAATAATATTACGTCTGTTGCATATTAATATATTATAATATTATTTAGAAAATAGATTTTAGTAAAACGATGGTTAAAATAATATACGATTAAGATAATATTAAAAGTCCCATATGACTATCACATATTTTATCATATTGTTTGTACTTTGTACACACCATTATTGTTGTATCGTTAATTGGCCGCAAAAGTACAAACTGCATGTAAAAAACAGATATCATTAGATGACATTGTAAATCCGATAATATTGTCCATGAGTCACCACGCACAACATGATATGAAAATTTTCAATTTAGTTTAGTCCATTTTTGAAATCAAGAAGAAACGCGTCTCCTTCTTATTGGCTTCCGATCGGCTCTATAGGCTCTATAATACACATATTTAAAATAATTTTAATTGCCTTTAAAAAATAAACTTAGTTTTTGAATTACCTATATAATATTATTATTCTAAAGATATTTTCTTGTGGTATAGTAGTAATTTTGTCTCGCGGTCAATTGGTCGATAACTATTTTTCAAATTGCGTTGCTTAGGTATGTACTTTGGAAAGTTATATATTATTTTTAAAAAATATATTATACCTATTGCCGTGCATCTACGCGTAGTTACTGCGTGTAGGTACCCAATAGATATAGTATTGTGGTAGATTCATAATATTACCATGTAAAACGTCGCTATCTCGAATTTTTCGTTTAACTCAAATTTGAAATAACTATACCATTACAACTCGACATGTCGAATATTTTCCGTACCTCTCGAGTTTCGACATAACGAGAGTTTACTTGCATATAACGTACATATAATATAATTTTAAATAAAAAATGTATAGATGTAGTAGCGTATCTATTAGTATTCTACCTACGACTTACCATAAAATACTACTTAGGTACCAGAAAATTGTACGCTTGCAGTATTTTACCTACGGGAAAATATGACATACCTCACAACCTAACCTACCTATACTCTTCTATGTTTTATATTTTTATTTAATGAACAGAACTGAGAAGAACTCGCTCAATTTTGTTTTTATAGTAAGAATACCTATTATACAATTTAACTGTGACAATATTTCTGTGGTTAAGTCGTTGCGTTTTTTCCATTATACCCAATGTAACGTTCATTATATCGTTTTAAAATAGAAAAAATTTCAATATTTTTAAATACCTTTAATTTTTTTTTAATTCAAATTTAAAAAAAAAACACAGCGACTTCCCTTCAGAAATATTGTCACAATTAAACTTTCTAATATGACGTACTTTTACTCTAAAACCAAAATTGTGCGAGTTCTACTGAGACTGCGTGAACGCGTTTTGTCTATGTCGTGCGTGCGTAATTTGGAGACAACACATGTGGATGTGACGTCATCTTAACAATTTCTGGCTTAAACAAAATTAAAATTATTGAATTCGTAAACTATTTTAATAAAAATTATAATGTATGTCTTCATTAAGTTAATTTACATTCGACATTGATGTGATTCGCGAAAAAAAGCAAAAATAAAATCAACACACACTTGGAGTGATTTAAACGCCGGACATTCGGCTGCCATGCCAGTGGCTATTGTTTAAGTAGAACAATTAGGCGATTGTTCACGTTGTCACTGCCGGGGATCTATGTATTAGTTTGCTAAATGATTAATAATGTGTGTGTGGTACAATAAGAGGGTTAATGTGCCGAATATATTAGGTACCTACAAGTGATTGAAGAAGCTCGAAAATATTTTTGTACATAATTACGCAACATTGAGTAATGCCAATAAGCTGGCAAATAATAAATATACTTCTACTAGTACGATTTTAATTTTGAAAGATAAATCAATGCTATACCATTTTCTCTATGTTTTGTATGAAATATATTTTCGATATTTTGAATGGTTTATTTAGTGTGGTTCCAAATAATTTCAAATTCATTTCTAAATATATTCATACAGTTTAGAGGGTCAATGAAACAAAAATATGAAATTGTTTTTCCTACAAAGCATAGAAAAGAGGCGAACGAATTTAAATATTTTTTCAAAATTAAAATTAGATTACTAGAAGTAGGTGAAAATTAACCACCAGTTTATTGGTCAAAACACATGAAAAATCCAAATTGTATAAAACCACCTTAAAATTCCCCACGCCTAGGTAGTAGGTACGTTTTATATTATTTTATATTCTGAGGGTAGCAATGTATTGGTTTTAGATGGTTCGTGTTTTTATTTTATTTTATGTCTGTCGTCAACTTTTGGTTAGGTACTAAAAAATAAAAATTCTCCAATTTTCCACTTTGACATGTTTTCTGATGTGAAAATGAATCTAGTAGAGGCTTAAAATGGGTTTAAAATGTAAAATTCCCAAAAGGAAGAGCCGACTTGAATTTTATTTATGGAAAATAGTAATATTTACGCAAATTTAATTTTTTTTAAAACCGATTAAATTTTTTTGGTATACCTAACCTAACCTATCTCAAAAACTTATAACCATAGATACTTCAAAGTTCAATTATAGTTTAATAATTATGGAACTTTTATTATTTATACAAGTATGCTAGCCTGAAACACCGCCTCTACTCAGAATAGTTTTACGTCTTCAATTATTTATCATGATTTAAAATTTAACACATCCATTACAATGACATACTCGGCAACTACTATAAAGCCAAGGCTTGGCCAATTAACGATTTTTTTTTAACTCATTAAGTAAAGTTATTTTAAAATAATAAAGTTAAATTAAGTTAAAAGTTACTCATATTTTTTTTTTTGTTAACTCGTTAAGTTAAAAGTTTAGTGTAAAGTTAAAATTTTCTAATTTACAAATATAAAAAGTTCCAAACACATAATATAGTTTATAAGATTTTCTTTACGCTCAAGTAAATTATGCACTGTGGAAATTAAAAATTATACATCAAAGTAAAAACCCATTAAAAAATTAACATTATTCTTCGGAGAAAAATATTAACTTAATTTAGATACTTTTGAAACAAAATTAACTTGAAGTTAAAACGTTAATCTTGAAAACATTGTGACTTATATTAATGGGGCTGGGATTTCGATGCACTTTTCATTTTTTTCCAGAGGTTGCTATACAGGAATGCTCAGCAGGTCACAAATCCGTAACATGTACTTTTGAATGAGAATAAGAAAAAAATTTTTCAATTTTTTGACAATTTTTGATTTTAACGTAATTATTTTTCATTTTTTTAGTGCATTAAAAGGGTTTTTATTGCATTATTGGAGTTTTTGGGTCCAAAATTCAAACCTTAAATTTTATTTTAATATTTTACACGCTAACGCCATTTTTATACTAATTTATATATAGGTATTTTTTTTTTTGAATAACAAACAATAAAGTAGGTACTCGTATCTCGTATGGTAGAAAAACTTAGATAACAAGTTTTCGATTGGCGGTGTGGCAAAGTATATACAGAATTAAGAAGTTTAGCCTATAAAAAAATTATTTTAATCACTTATTTTATCACTCATATTTTACAATCTATTAAAAATAAAAACAATTTACCTGCACTTTTGTAGTGCATTATTTTTAGGGCATTTTTTAGGATTTTATTGGGCATTACATTCCAAGCCCTACTTATTAAGTTAAAATTAATTTTAAAATAAAGTTACGATTTAATTAACTTAATTAAAACTAACTTAACGTTTTTACTTAATTTTAAGTTCAAACTCGTTAATGCCCAGCCTTATTTAAATCAGTACTGTACTACCCACTTATCATCCTTTTTTAAATTTAAATCTTATATCATTAAGAAGATGTCAGCGCACTATTCGTTTTTTCTCTCTGGCCCACGTGCAACATAGACAAAAAGCATTTACGCAAAATATTTTTTTCTGCGTTTAAGTAATCTTAGAGTAAAGTCCCCTATTACAAAAAAAGATAGAGAATAATATTTTTGAGGGAATGACATATCGATTTTATATTTTATTATAATTTGACTTTGTATTCGACTTTCAAAATAAATAAAAAAATGTTGTAAATTTAAATGATTTTGAGACAATATTTAGACAAATCGATATGTCATTCCCTCAAAAGTATTATTCTCTATCTTTTTTGTCATCGGTGACTTTACTCTAAAATTACTTTAACACATAGAAAAAATAATAGAGCCTCTTAATATAAATTGTTATTTTACTCTTATTACATTAATTTAAATTATAAATTGAAATATATCCTAAATAATAGGAACTGTCTGATAAAATGACTATTTAAATTTATATACGATGCTCATCCAAGTTATCGTAATTATCATGATTTACGATTTAGCATAATCATTAGGTATCTTTCATTGTGTAGTGTACTATTCTGTTCTCATAGGCATGCTCACAGAGGAGGTAAAATAAAATTTTTTTTTATGCAGTGGTATTTAAAGAATCACTTTTAAATAATTGTAAGTAAATTATTCTAATCGGTAGAATAATTAATTTCCAATAGACAACTATTGGAATTTTTCCAATTGACAACTATTGGAATTTTTCCAATTTAATAAATATTTACTTTTCTAATTGATTTTATGAAAATCTGCACAAGTTGCAATAACACATTTAGATGTGCAACAACTAAAATTTAATTGGTCCTGGCACCTAAAATCTAATTTTTGGTTGTTGAGATAACTCAAGAAGTACCAATGTGAATACTTTGCTAATTATTTTAATTTAATTATTAAGGCATATACTACATATATTAACGAAGTATAGGTACTCCATATTTACTTTATGTAACTAACGTTATTTTTTACAAAATAATTAATCTACTTTTTATTTTACAGTGATTTAATTTGTCAATAATCTTATAATTTGAACCTTAAATTGTAGTGGAGTTGTCATCGAGGGTGAAGAGTAGGTATCAATTATCAATCATTAACAATGGACATTCATAATAACGGACCAACTGGACGTCCTTCAACACCAGCTCCACAATGTTCAATTTGTTTGGATGATTTAACCAATAAATGTCATACCAATGCATGTGTCCATTTATTTTGTTTTGGTTGTTTACAATCGTGGTCAAATATGTGCTTACAGCAATCTTCAAGTGTAAGTTTAGTTAATCCTTAATAATTATTCAAATAATGTATCAAAAAGGTTTTGAATAGAAATTTATTATATTATACGGTTTGTGTTTGAACACATAGCATAGGTACTGTATTATTCTCAGTAATATATAAATTAGGTAAATATTATAATGTATATAAATATTATAATATTATTATTAATATTACATTTACTTTGATTATTATTACCATTAATTTTAATGAACATTAAATGTTTTCTCGGTAATTAAAATTTGTATAAAAATGTCCAATAATAGTTTAAAAAGTAAGGAGACTAAACTTAAATTGAACATCAGAAAAATATCATCATATCTGTTGTCTAAAGTCTTTATTTAGTTTAAAAAAAAATATCTAATATAATTCATTAATTAATTTACTTAATGCAGATAATGATTGATTCAATTTATTAAGAACTTTTTGAAAAGTTTCATACTTATAATAATATGTCTTAATCACACCGGTTATGTTTTTATATATTTATTATTTAGTGTGAACCAACTTGTCCATTATGTAAGAAAACTTTCAGATACATTCATCATTCATTTGATGATCTGGGCATCCATGAAACATATACTGTTCCTATACTATCGGGGTAAGAAACAAATTATTTTATAACATTGATGTATGATGTTTGAATTTATAATATTTTTTATTGCAATGTCGGTTTTTCTAGTCCAAGACCCAGATTATCCATACGGCCATTCTTCCAACTATCAAATAATAACAGGTAAGTAGTACTTATTAATTATTAGGTAAAGACTATTCAACATATTTTTACTATAATTGTATATTCAATTTGGAATATAAAGTATCAACAATTTATCTAATTTATTTAACATTTATTTAAAAATGTATCAATGTACTTATTATAAAAATACCATTACTCTTTCAGAATAAGAGTAGGTACCTACCTACACAAGTGGGTGTACGATAACGCACGTCAAATTTCCACATGAACCCTACATATATCTCCCTCATCATCATTTTTGTATTCGCAAACTGGTGTACTTTTATTCACAACTTATTTGAATAGAACCAAATTATATTTTATTAATGGAATATGGTTGTAATATGTATCATTGAATTAACAAATATCAATTATTCTTGACTATTGGGAACGAAAAATCATTATGTTATTGTTATAACCTAGTTATAATATAATATAGTTTACCATAAATAGATTTATTACTCCTGAATATTTCTAAAGTAACCGCTATATTATAACAAAGTAAAATAATAAATAACACTCAACGCAATGCTGTACATAAATATACTAATTATAGTATATTTGTCAAAAAGTTGTATTAGACAAGTAAGAATATTTACATACAACTGTGTTCAAGTACATGTCACATGAAATTTAAATTATATAATACGTATGATAACATATTTTTTGTACATTCAAAAACCGAGAAAAAAAATGTGTAATATTATTTTTAATATGTAATTTTAAAATAATATTATATATTTAGCATTTTTGATAATACTAGTGAAATTCACAAATGATTCCATGTCTATTAAAACGAGAGGCATTGATAACATATTGAGGTAATGTGTTTCAGCAATTTTTTTATAATTATTTGCTCAAATGCATTAGTTAAATAGCCCAAATGTATATAGTCCCCATAATAAAATGTATATAGTTAAATTGTATATTCAAATATTTACTATCTATTTATTTATAAAGTATCCTACTATATATTATAAAAATAATCAAATTACTACTGGATTTTCATGTTTTGTCTAGAATGTTTAGTGGTATGCATTCACTTTTGAATATGGATCGTGTAAACCAGACAGCAATAAGTACCTCGCGGAGTGTATTTGGCCTGAACGAAGTGGAAATGACCCACAATCATGGTCAACTTAATCACCCGTCTCAGAACTTTCTACGTCATAATTTCCAAATTCCAATCAATGGTATTTTTTATAAGTTTATTAAGTGAACGCCACTCCCATGTGTGGATTCCGTCCTACAATTATTATAAAAAAACATAGCAATATGTACGTTTTCAATTATCCGTTTAAACTATTTTTTTTAATTTTTTTTTTATTAGAGTCAATTAATATATTATTAAATTTAAAGTAAGATCATTATCTATGCCCTAGGGCATATTAGAGGCTTTTAATGATATTTAATTTTAAAGCCAGTTATGATAATTTTAAAATCTTCAAAAAAATTACAGCTTTTAAAAGCTCAAAACTTGCTTTTTAATTAAAATGTCAATAAAGCCTCTGAGGTGACCTGCATCTTACTTTTAAATTTTAAATGAAGTCAGATTTACTCTAACTTTAAAAATAAAAGAGTAAAATGGATTACTGTGAATGTAAAATTTGATATATTGTTAATTTGTTAGGTGCAGACAACACTTGTATACCACACGTTTATGGCATTCTCTGAATTTATTTATTATTTTAACATTTCCCTTAACTTTCAGGTCAAGAAATGAGAATACAAGTGTATGTTGATAATGCATGGGCTGTACCATTACCGGATATAGCTGGCCGTTTTAGATATTGTACTCCAGCTTACTATCGGTAAAATTTAAAAAAATTAATTTTCTATTTTAATCTAATTGTTATTCTAAATAATATTACATAATATTTTTATCTTTATTTTATAAGTCTTATTATTATTATTGTTATTATTATTATTATATCACATTGTTCAGATATTATTTAAAGTGAAATAAGTAGATATGAATACAAAATAATACATAATGACTTAAGTTATATGACTTAAAGTACCCTCATTTGATGGTGGTTTTTGCCCCTGTCTAATTTTGATTGTCACCTAGTAGAGGGGTTGTTTGTGAAAAATCTTAATTTTTTTTTATAATTTTGAAGAAATATAATGTTGAGTAGATACTTTGATATTATAATTTTTACAATAATAACTAATATTAATAGTTGTTTTGGTGGAATATATAGATACGTAGGTAAGTATAAAATGTTTTGTGTATTTCGTTGTGTGATTAGGAACATAACATATTATTATTTTTTAATTGTAAGCTATTGTTTGTTTTTCTCATTAAGTCGAAAGACAGTAATCAGATATTATACAAGTTCACATTTACAAAAATGTACAATAACAAAAATATTATAATCATCTATAATTGTTTCTAAAATCATTTTCTCCAATCCAATTCTAGTATGTATTAACTGATAATACAATTTCTAAAACGACCAACCACTTAAACGTATCTATGATTTCAAAAAAAATCTCTAATAGTATTTAATATTTAAAATTTTTTAGCTATATTTAGTGGTTGGGTTTAGTATTTATTTGGTAATTTTTAGTAATTTAATTTGTTTAATCTTTTGAAAAAATTTAGAAACAAAGTAGTTTCTAGTTAGTACTTAGTAGTAGTTACTAGGTGTATTTAGCTCTTCATATCATTTTGCAAGATAAAAATATAAGTAGAAATTTGCTTGTTGACGGTTTTTCAGTTATATTGAATAGTAAACCTTTTGCCTCAGTTTTTATGGAAAAAAGTTAAATTCAAAAAATTAGCTTGAATTTTTTTAATAATTTATGACTGTATTAATGCATATTTTTATTCTTTCAGAAATAATCCAACACAAATGCACGGATTGCATACATTCATTCTTAGAGATGTTGTGGCCATAAGGGAGTCTGGAAGATTAGAGGGTCTATCCATGCCTTTCCCTCAAAACGCGGATATGATTGTAACAAGTTCGATAATGCAATCACTTGCAAACTATGAAATTAGGCATTCAAATTTTCTTAACAACTTAAGACCTTTCCTAAATACACGTGCAGTACATTTTTGCCATGAACTATATAATTTTGTTAATAGTCCTTACGAAATTGGGGATTATGATCGCCATGTTCAATATACTCGTCCTCCGCATGAAAGTGAATTGACTGTAAAATAACAAAATATTACAAATTATGACTTATTGTTAATATAAATGTATGTATATTTATAGGCTCCATTTTATCAAGAACAATCGCCACCAATCATTGGTGAAATCAATGTACTGCATTCAGTTAATGAAGAACCCCAAAGGCCAAATATAATAGAAGATAGTTCTAGCACCAATTACACTGATGTTGAAATTCCAAGTCACTCCTTGCTTTCTGCCGATCCACTTAATTCGGTCTCTATTGACCAGCCATCTACATCTACTGGAACTCGAGATTCTTTAGATAGACCAAACCATAGGTAAGACAATTATTGTTTATATTATATTTTGTATACAAATAAAAATGTATAATTGTATTTTTTTATTTATTTGAATTTATAAAATGTATTCAAGTTCATGAATAATATTCTCACTCACTACTATTCATCACAAGTAAAAAGAAGCAGGCCAAATCAATAATTGCTACTCAAGGTTCTCAAACTGCTCATTTAAAATCTCGAATTGTTAATAAAAAAAAAGAAAAATGAACATCAATGATTCATGGTCTAAAATCAGTAATCAAAGTAGGTACCAACCGAAATCGTTCACATCCAGTATAATCTTCATCTTCAGAAGAAACAAATATAAGGCCTATCAACAGTTGTAATGAACTAGTATTAATTTATCAAGAGAAAGAATGTAATATATTATGCAATATTTATTATCTAATCACAGTAGAAATTAAAATTGTCTATCTAAGCAAACAGGAATAAACCTTATTTATGATTTTATTTTATTTTTCTAATTAAATAATTTATGTTTAAATATGTGTATTTGATGCCTTAACATAAAAACAAATGTATGATAATCTGATGAGTACATATATAAAATATATTTAATCAAGTATTTTGTAATATAATAAAAGACTATTTTTTTTCTTCAAAAAATTGAATTGTTTGTGCTTTCTATTCAAATATACTTAATTTTTATTTGCTTTTATAAACTTTCAAAACTAATTATAAAAAAATCAGTGTAAAACCTTATTGATGTTATAAAAGTGTTAGAATTTAAATTTTGTAAACACAAAGCTTGAAAGACTGTTTAAGAATCGTTTTCATTGTATACAGTATTTCATCATTTAATGCTAATTTTAAAAATTAGTGCATACAATGAATATGCCCGCTCAACAACTACTATATATAGCAGAGCGTTTATCCCTGTTTTAAGTGAATTATGCTGATAATATTGTTTAGCTATCTACCATAAAAAATCTTTAAAATACTTTTAAAAAAAGGATGCTCTGCATTTCGTGAGTTGCATATTTGAATTGGTATCACCACATAATGTAATTTTTATTGTCAGTAATATTTTTAGTTATGTTTTATAATAATTATATACTCAATTATACTACAATAATTGATGCCCGAGTATTGGGGTTTTTTTTTTTTACTTATAGAGTGTAATATTCTACAGGCCGCATAGAACTCCGTTTTTCAATATTTTAATCTTAAACTTAATGATATGTCTAAATGTATTAAAAATAATACATTTTATGAGATTTTTACAAATTATACTTGGTATACCATTATTTGAAATAAAATAAAAAATCGGTTTTCGATACGGCCTGTTGTTGGAAGTTTTCTCTTTTCAGATAAAAAAAATAGTTATCAAAATCAGACAACTCTTAGAGTACCGTGATTATTTCCGTGAAGTCATTTTTTTTTTAATATAATACATAATATTATATATCTGATATAATATAGTGATGTAGGAAATCTTTATTATGATAAATTATATAACTTATGAGCTATAAAATACGCAATGTTACGTATGTTTAGTCCAAGTCAATAGGAATCTATATTATAATATTAACTTTTACATCAATCGGTCAAGCCAGTCAAAGTTACATGATTAATAACTGAAAAGGTACACTCAAGAACTATCTAAACATAATATTATAAAACAAAGTCCCTTTTCTCTCTGTATGCTTAGATCTTTAAAACTACGCAACGGATTTTGATGAGAGTTTTTTTAATTGATAGAGTGATTCAAGAGAAAGGTTTATATAACATGCAAAATATAGTAGATAAACACTGCCCCTTTTTTGTATGTACGAGCATACCTATCTAGAAAAGAACTCTACCTATTTTAATACGGTTTTCACTAATAAATCGGTTGAGTTAAGGGGAAGGTTTTGAAAATGTCAATAAAAGTTATTTCAATAGATTATTACTTGAAAATTGGAGGGTGTATACAGCTTGATTTTTCATTTCATATATGCTGTAGATAGGTAAAAGGTAGCTCACACATGATTTTTTAGCATACGAAAAAATAAATTTTTTTGGTCAATCTAAATGGTTGCAATTCGTTACGTATTATATTAATATAATAATTAGAAGAAATAATATGGTATATACATTTTGTACAAATATATTTATTAAAAATACAAATCTTTGGCCTGGACAACGTCGGCAGGACAGCTAGTAGATACCATATAATACATATAAAGAAGATAATATATATATTTTATAACCGTATTAAACATTTTTTATTAAATATACCTATATAGGTACAACAATACAATACATTAACTTACATTTAATTTGTAATTGTTTTGAATTGTATCGTAGATAAAATTATGTGTAGGTTCCTGTTTAGTAGGTGGAAGAACAATCTACCACTCTTTTTGTTCTTGAAACCTCTTGGGCTAAGTCCTATACCTATATTTGAGGACCTAAGTAGGTACCTAATGCAACGGACGATGGTGTAATTAGATGTAGATAAAATGGTAATCGGTAAAATAAGACCAAGGAGAAATGTACAATTTTTAAAAATTTTAAATATATAATAATATATTCATGACTCATGACATGTTTTAAAACATAATAATTATTACGTCGCACACAGCTTACTGTTATATATAATATACACCGACTATATTTCACTAATAAATTAACTAAAGGAATTTTGTAAAAGATAGTAAAATAATAATAAAACCGTACAATAAAGCATATATATCGATGCCCATTGATTTTTTCATATTTTTTAAATTTCTATGAGAATATTTTAAAGTTTTTAAAATATTAGCATCATTTTTTAGGTGTTTTAAGAGAAAATACATCCATTAGTTATGAAAGTTATTCAAAAGTTATTGTAAGTGACTTTCACTTACTGTCAGTTATGGTCATTAGTTATGAAAATTGAAAAATTATTCAATTGATCCAAAAACATTAGTATTTGTTTTAGCATGTAAGATAACGTACATTACCCTGGCCCCCATTATTGATCTTTTTGCAAAAAAAACTAGGTCACGAATTAGCACGCCATTAGCATGCATTTGCACGACCATTTTTAGAATTTGCACGACCTTTTTTTATAAATAACTCGTAAAAAAAGTGAAAGTGAAATAATCACTTTTTTCCACATTTTTTTTTACCAATCATTAGCACGTCATTAGCATGCATTTGCACGACTGTCATTGGACCCGCCACTTAACGGTTTTCCCGGGAAATTTAAAAAGTTTCGGGTTCAATGACAGTCGTGCAAATGCGTGCTAATGATTGGTAAAAATAATGTGTAAAAAAGTTATTATTTCCTTTTTGTGGGGGGCTGGGGTAATGCACGAATGTGGAAAACCGTTAAGTGGCTGGTTCAATGACAGTCGTGCAAATGCATGCTAATGACGTGCTAATGATTGGTAAAAAAAAATGTGGAAAAAAGTGATTATTTCACTTGTGGGGGGCTGGGGTAACGTTACGCCAGCCCGCCTCATTCTTGTGTCTGTCATCGCCTTTTAGGACAGTAAAAGTGCTTGGATTTTCTTCAACAGTATCTTTTATGATAAAAGTTTATATTAGCATTTCCTATATACGATAAAATTTTTAAAATAATATGACTCTTTCTGAGCTGTTTACGAACATTGTAAGTTTTTAATTTTTTTTAGTTTATTTTTCTATAAATATCAATAAAGTTTTATCTGTTGGGTCAAGAAGTATAAAAATGTAATACAAGGCTCCTGATATATTGTTACAATAGCAGTTGAAAAATATTAAAAATACATTGGCACAATTTTTTTTTATAAGCATTTAAAAATCAAATTTTGACAACATTTATCAAATTTAAAATTGAATAATTATTTTGTAGTTAAAAATTTATAAAATGTTCAACTTTTATATCTAAGGATTGAAAATTTAAAACAAGATTCCACGTACCTAAGTAGTTTATTCTGTTACCAACAAATCTAAAAAATACATAAGCACAGTTTATTTTTATTTTTTATAGTCATTTTAAGTTCAAATTTGGACGAAATTACTATTTTAGTTATTTTGTTGTGACTGTATAAAATTATTCGTGGGTACTTGAAACTTCTAAAGTATACTATTATATTATATCTATGATAGTACCACGGTTTGTTGTTGATGTATATACACGCATATGTTGTCTCCGTCTTACAAATTACAACATTGCAAAATCTGTTTTTCGCGGAAAGAATCGAGAAGGCTACAATCATAACTAAGAAACGAGATTTTCACCACATAAAAAATAGAACTTTGGCTGTGCAACGTTCTTTTTATTTTTTTTGATATCATTTATATAAAAAAAGTTTTTCAAGTTTAAAAAATACAAACAATAAGGGTTTTTGAAACAGTAAGAACTTTTTTCATATAAATGATATCAAAAAACTAAAAACAACGTTGCACAGCGAAAGTTCTTCTTTTTATGTGGTGAAAACCTCGTTTATATTTACGACTGCAGCCTTCTCGGTTCTTTCCCGAGCAAAACAGTTTTTTTGCTATGTTGTACATTTGTAGGACGGAGGCAACACATGCGGGTATAGCGTCCTCTTAATAATATAACAGTAATACGTAATAATTAGGGCTGGGATTTTAATGCCCTAAAAAATCCCAAAAAATGTCCTAAAAAAATGCTTTTATGACCTAAAAACTCTAAATAATGCCCTAAAAAACCCGAGAAATGCCCTAAAAAAAAATGCTTTTATGATCTAAACATTTTTTTTAAAAATAATTTTAGTATAAATTACAATATAAAGTTTAAACAAATGCATTACAAAAATCTATTACAAGTGTAAGCTGTCAATACATAGTTTTAGTATAAATCTAAAAAAAAAGTCGTACACAAAGCTGGATAAACTTAATCTCATAGACCGTGGGCTTCGTTCAATCTGAAAAAAAAAATATTTTTATAAATTATTTAATAGGTTTAGATCGTATATTTATTTACCTGTACATTTTGAACTGTTACACTGAACCACGAGAGTTTGTTTCAGATTTTCAAATAAAAATGATCTTCTGTTGTCTACCAGTAAGTTCTTGTAGATAGAAAAACTCTTTTCAACATCCATAGGCGCAAATAGACAAATTATTTTGGGGGGACTAAAGCCCCTCCTATAATATTTTCTAAAAATTATATATGCTCAGTACTAATAACTGACTTTTGAACTGGGGGGACTTGGCAGAAATGTGGG
>NC_042493.1:114933089-114942246 GCF_005508785.2 Acyrthosiphon pisum
CCCCAAGCCCCCACCTATTTGCGCCAATGTCAACATCCACTGAACATTTGTATCATTTTTGCATGCGACAAGAGTCATACATTTTATCGACTGTGACAAATGTTTATCGCAAGCGACATATAATTGGTATTCTTGAACTGCAATCGATAAGATTTTTTCATTTGTCGAATGCGATAAAGCATGAACTAAGATATTATAGATTGGAAACGAATGTCTTAACAGCGGCAAGGTTTTGTTACGGACATTTTATGGTGGGAGAAATTACCGGACTGTGCTGTACCCGGGTGGTGAATATCATAAGTAATGTCAATTGTCAAATGTCACCACCAGGGTTCATCAAAGTCCGTTAATTTCCCCCACTCTAAAATGTCCGTAACAAAATCGGGCAGCACTCGTGTCAACCATATCGTTTCCAGTCCATAATATCTTAGTTCGAGGATAAAGTAAGTCGAATGAACCACTATGGTAACAACACAAAATTTAGATTTTAACCTCAAACAAATTATAAAACATAAAATTATTTAATTTTTATCTTTTATCAATGACAATTCGAAAATCAACGATTTTTACATTAATTCATAATTTAATAATTTATTGTTATTTCGATTTCTTTAAACTTTTTTATTATTTATTTATTTATTATTTTCTACAATGCTACCGTGGTACTGTGTTAATGTTTTTACTGAATAATGTCCAAATCAAGACCTACTCAATTTCAAATAAAGTCTCTAGTTGAGCTTATAGCCGAAGATCCATAACTATGTGCCGGTAAGTTTTTGTTTGATGTAACTATAGTTAGTAGGTACCCAAATGTTGCTGAACTTTAATTTGATCTTTCAATTAATATTTATTCATTGCAAAATAAAATACTAGTAGTTAGTGTTAGTGGTGAATCATTGACTTAAATGTTTAAGTCCATACACAAATGATACAATATTTATAAATATGATTATTTGTCACATATCCAAAAAATTAGGTACTTGTAAAGTGGGTATTTTGAGTACTTTTAAAATGTATTAGTATTAATTATAGGTATTCAACTACTTTTGAAAGACAGTATTTAAATGTGTATTTCAAATGCAAATGATACTATTTAAGTAAGTATCTTAACAAGACTAATTAATTTTCTGATGATAATATAATGAATTAATAGTTTATATGAACTGTCCAACATCTAGCCTATGTGCATAATATCTAAAAAAGTCCTCATATCCTATATTGTTACGTCTATATTATAAATTGATTAAAGTATATGTATATAATAACTAATTAACAATTGTGATTAGTATTTGATACTTTTAATTATAAGATAACTAGAAACATGATGTAGCAGACAATAACTATGAAAATAATTCCAAGCCATTAGTCATTGCTTCCTATAAACTAAGTAAGACTTTTTCATTCATATAACACATGTACCTACATTATATTTTATATTATAAATCTAAAAAGAAAAAAAACTACCTACTACAATCCAGTCAGGTGAAGCTGGAATTAGACTGGGGGACATAGCACTATGAAAGTGCCATCTGAAAGCTGCATACTATCAATTATCAAAAAAAAAAAAATTGATGAGAATAATGAGTTAGTAAGAAACTTGGGAACAATAATTATTAACAGTAATTATTACTACATTTATGACTAAAAATTACCAAAATAACTTAAAAATTATAGGTATAAAGTTTCTATTTTATTATTAGTTGTAAACTTGTAAACAACTATTATGATCAAAGGTTTTTATTTTATATAATATCATATATTATTCTTGTATATCTAAAAAAAAGTTGTATACTTGTTAAAAGTTTAATAAAATATGTTGTTATATATAATTATATTTATTTTTAATAAAAAATACATTTGTAAATAATATGCGAGATATACTGCGAGATTGTTGAAAATCTCGGCATTAATTTCTCTATAGATAATATATTAGTTTAAATGAATTTCCTTCCTCGGATTATTCTTTATTTACTAATATCTCATCTAACTGCATTGTGAACAGGGTTGTCCATGAATTCCACGGATATGATTAAAAGTGGATTGGTTTTTTTGTGTGTGTGATTAAAAGTTGAAATTATTGAAAATCAAGTTAAAATATTATAAAAATTAAAGTAATATGTATAAATTGAATATAAATATATTGTAAATAAAAATTGAAATGATGTGCCATATTTAGATTAGCATAAAATTCCCTATATATTTTCCCTATAATAATTCAGATTATTTATTATTTTGTTTTAAGGTGTGTATAAAAATGGTATACCATAGACATTTTATCATAATAAGACTTATTTATTACCTTAATATCCGAAAGCCAAGCTGTTTACCATGATGCCTGTTAGTAAATTTCGTGAAGAATTGAAGGTAACTACATTTTTATCAGAAACTAATTTTATAAATACACAGTGCTGTATTTTTATGTTTTAGAATATCCTTATAGAACCAAATACTACAACAATTACTTCTATTAAACAAATTTTACATGAAAACAATTATTTCAATCTTAGGTAAGTCAATTAGAGAATATAATATAGAATAAATTTAACAATGTTTATTATAATTTAAAATCATTGTCATAAAAAATTTTTTTTTTAAATCTACCTAATATTAAATAATTTACAATATTTACAAAAATGTTTTCATTGTTTAATTAGTAATGCAGAAAGACGTCCAATATTGGATCAAGTGTTAAGATGCCATGTTTTAGACATAGTATCATCAAAACCACCAAATTTATATGATGTTTGCAAGATGTGGACATCATTTACAATTGAACTTGTACGAAATGAAATGTGTACTGCTATAATGCCAGTAGCTATATTGTCGGATATGTTTGCTGTGACTACTATCAATGTTTGTGAAAAAATTTTTGATCATGTGGAATCCAATGTAAATGTTTTAAAAGAGCCTAGATTTTTTATGGCAAGCAAGAACAATTTATTACGAATGTGCAATGGTGATATTTAATTTTAATTTTTTTTTTTTGATATGTTGTGACCAATTCAGAAATACCTATTTAGAAAATATACCTAACTTATTTTCAACAGAACTTCTTATATAAATTGTTAAGGAGACAATTTTGGTTAGGGAAAAAAAGTTATTTGTTATAAAATTTTAAAAAAATATTAACTTTACTATATTAATATTATACACTATAATTACAGGGAAAAGTCTATGATATTAAAATATTCAAGGCAGGAAACAAGACATTTTTAAAGAATAAGTTACATGTATCAATATTTTTATGATAAATGAATGTACCATTTTAATATAAAATCAGTCTGCTAAAACTGAATAATAGGGCCAAATAATTTAGATAAATAGGTAATCAAGTATTGAAATATTTAATACTACATTCAGTGTTTTTAGTTTTAAAATGTATGACTAGTGTATGCTAATATTATTCACACAATTTGAAGTATATAATAATTGTTTAAATATTAAGTATGAATAAAGAAAGCATCAAATATTAATTTATAATGTAATATCATAATATAATAATTAATATGTTGGTTGTTATATAATATATAATAGGTATTAAATTTAAAACTAATTTAGAATTAATATTTTACCTGATCAATTAGATCCCCCCCTCCTAATCAGTATTTATTTTATTTTTTTTAAGTTTCCCTGTTGTCATCAAAACTTATATTATATTTAATGATTGTAAATTATTGAGATATTATATATAATACAGAAAGACAGTAATTAATTTTTTTTTTTGGACCCCCTTCACCCCTTGAATAAATCCCGGACACTACCTTATATTTTATATTTCTACTGTAAAAATATTTCATAAATACTAATATTAATATTCCTATTTAATTTTAGATATATTACGTCGTTTATCTAGATCACAGAACACAGTCTTTTGTGGGCGTATTTTATTATTTTTGGCCATATTTTTTCCTTTTTCTGAACGCTCAGGTTAGACAATTTTTAATACTTAAATTCATTATAATTATTAATTTTTTTTTTTGTTGCAATATTATAGGTCTAAACATTATAAGTGAATTTAATTTAGAAAATTTAACTGAATATTTGAATGAAAATCATTTTGATCAAACTGAATATATGCCAGCTTCAATTGCTGAAGATGAAGCTAAATTAGATATTATAATTGAAAAGTATGATTTATAGCTATATCCTTACTTAATTACATAAATGTATGGTAAAAAATATTTAGATATTCTAACTATTATTTTTTTGTTAAATAAAATGTTGTGCTTAGAAAAATGTACATGCAAGTAATTTACATTATATATATTTATAAACTTAACACAATTTAAATTAAAGTACATTCTGTAGAGTAAAAAAAAAAAACTTCTTATCATTTTTACAGAGAGAATGACGATAATAATCTTTATTTAAAATTTTGGTCATTGCAAGATTACTTTAGAAATCCTAATCAATGTTACGAAACAGAACATTGGAAATTGTTTATCTCTGTAAGTTACCATAATTTTGAATAATCTAATCACTAACATAGTAACATAACTATTTCAAAGGGCCAGGTCTATATAGTAGGTATAATAAATAATTATACTTTTTTTGATTTAGCATACAGATTTCATAATTTCAAGTTTTCAAAGTCATAAGTCGGAACATGTTAACAAAATAGATAATAAAAGTGCTGAACAAAATACGTACTACTTTCCAAAATATTTGCCAAATCAAAAAATTTTAAAATTGCAATTAAGTGATGTAAATTTTAGGCGTAACATTCTTATTCAATTTTTATTGCTTTTCCAGTATTTGGATGCTCCTGTCAAATTTAAACTGTTAGTATAAAAGTAATGAAAATTTAAGTAAATCTAACTATTTGTATTTAATAATTTACAAATTTACTTTTGATTTTAGTGATAGTTTCAAGATTAAACCAGAGCAACAAGAATGGATTAAAAATTCTATTACTACTATTTATGAACTTATTAATAATACACCACCTGATGGTGTCAGATTCTCTGAAGTAGTAAAGAGTATATTACAGGTAATATGTTAACCATTTTATATTTGTTATTCTAATTTGCATAATTTCATGGAAATATTCAATATTTTTATGTATATTTTATACTAGAGAGAAGAACAATGGAATAAATGGAAAAACGATGGTTGTCCAGAAGTAACAAAAAGACTACCTACAAGTGATCAAAGTGATATGACCGCGCCCAAACGAAGAAATTTAGGGGATGTTATAAAAAATATGACTGCTAATAACAAAGTTTTTCTTGGAGAGTAAGTCATTATTACATTTTTATATATAATTAACGAATGTTATACTTTAAGTATCTATAATTTAATTTAATGTTTAGCCCTGATTTAACCAAGCTGTGGAATTTAAAGCCAGATAATTTAGAAGCTTGTAAAAGACCTGAACGAGATTTTTTACCATCATTTGATTCATTTTTCAAGGAAGCATTTGAGCAATTGGATGCAGAATTATGTATTGAAAGTCAAAACAAGTAATTTGTTAATTTATTAATTATAATGTATTGTACTATTTAAATTTGTACTAACATTTTGTTGTATTAAACACGTTTGACATATTAATTTCTTAATTTTTAATTTTACTTAGTAATTGATTAATAATTTAAAGTTTAATTTATATTAAATCTATTTATCTTTCATTTTAGAAAAGTAAATGATATAAACTTTGGATGGCGTGCACTAAGACTATTAGCTCGTAAGAGTCCACATTTTTTTGCCAACAGCGGTGATTCTATTCAAAAAGTACCTGAATATTTAGAAAATATGATTAAAAAAACATTGAGCAAAGAAGAAATAGTAAGTATAATATTTATTTTATGTTTATTTATTTAATGCATAGATAATATTTTAATTATTTACACATTCACTGCGTATAATTTGAGTATACTTATCGTGTCGCTGAACAATGTATGTTTAAAAATAATCATAAAAATTGAAAAATTAATATATCAGTGTACGACTTGTATGTGATTATGAAATAATGCTTATGGGAAACACTAACAAAAACAAAAAGTTTAATTGTAATATTGACCAAATTGTAGAGCATTCAATAACAAGGTAAATGACACCAAATCATTCAACATAATATGCAAACTATGTAAAATTATGCTATTTGGTGTCATCAGCAGTGAATGTGTAAACTAAGAAATAGTCTGAATAATAAAATATTTTACTAAATAACTTTAATACCTACCTCTATATTATTTTAGTCCATCAACCAAGAGCCAGATAAGCATGTATCACCAAATAATGAATTTAAAAAAGAATCTATAATTGAAACAGAAGAAGTTGATGTCTCTGGAGGAACTCAAGATGAGAATAAAAAAAAAAATAATATAGAAGTTTTTGATAAAAATAAGATTCCTAAACAGATAATTGATCAAGTTGCAGCTGCAATAGGAGAAAAATGGACTATACTTGCTGAGAAACTTGGTTACCAGCCAGATAAGGTAACATGTAAACATGTTTAATTATGTATATATGGTTTCTTAAAAGTATTAAGACTTAGCTTTTTACTTATTAATTTTAATTCAGTGGAAATCATATTTTATAGTATATGCTGAAATGTATGTGATGTGTATCATTGGTGTTGGGTATCAGACTATTATAGTATTGTACGTTTTGTTAGAAGTTAGTGTCAATGTACGGTAATTAAATGTGCTTCCTTTTGTATTCATTGCCATTGACATAGTTTTCCCCTAAAAAAGTTGGTTAAACCAAAACTTATAGAATATATCTAGTACTAAAATATTGTTTAATCTTAATAATTATTTTTTAGATTGAGTTGGTGAAAACAATAAAAACTACACCTTTAGATCAAGCCACATATGTACTTGAAGTGTGGGTTGAAGATGCAGAAAATCACAAGTCTGAAAACCTTATGTATATTCTAGAAGAAATGCAATTTATTGAACCAGCAAATATTCTTAAATCTTAACATACAATTTAAATCTTATAATATTGTATACTGAATATTTAATACATTCAAAATAATTTTGTTTTATTTTTTTTAAATCTTTTTTTTCTTATAAAAAAATAGTACTAAGTTAAGCACCAAATCAAAATTTGCACTGCTTGTATAACTTTATAAGAATGTTGAAGTACCAATAAAAGAATCAAAATCAAATTTCCTAGGTTTATTTAAGGGCTGGTAAGAGCTTTTAAATTTTGTAACCGATTATATGGTGTTTTTGTTAATAACCACAGGATATCGGTGAATTTATATCTTGGACCACAAATTTAGATGACATCTTTTGGAAATTGATGACCTGAGAGCAACAGAAAAATATCTCCAACTAACAACATTTTTCACAAGGCACTTAAAAATGTTGAAGAATTATAAAATATATTTGGAACCAACTTCAATTCAGATAAGTAGTAGTCAGTGAAATATTGTTAACATCAAATTTGTATGATCTCAAAACAAAAAAAAAAAAACTTGAAGATATCTTCTTGTTGCACTAGAATAAATAGAAAATACTAGAAATAATTACTTGTGTTGAATAAAAACCAGACATCTCATATGATATCTCTATAACGGTCGGATTTGTCTGGTTGTTGCACAAAACGACAAAGTTTTTTTTCTTGATAATTTATTAATATGCAATCAAAAACTCATTGTTAACCAAAATTTAGAGATGTCTTGTTGTTGCCCTCAGGTCTTTAATTCATCTTTAAATGCAGATATAAAGGCTATTTCAAAGTCTATATCATAGTTCGTTGCAAGGGGATTAAATCCAAAACTAATGATTTTGATATTTAAAGACCTTCAATACACAAGTAGGTACTATTCATAATCAATGTTAATACATAGAAAATAATTTTAATATAAATAAGCAACATCAACATAATTTTTATATTTTTAGGAAGCAAAAAAAAAAATGTAACTTTCAATTATAATAAACAACATTTTGTGGATAAATATGGGCCCCTGAAATCAATGATCCCTTCTTGCCCCCCCCCCTTAATCCGGGATTGAGCGAATTACACCCAAAATGAGTTAAGTAATCACATTTTTTCGTGTTATTCTGCTTGTACTAACATATTATATATATCGTTTATTGTCGTCTAATAATATAATAATTATAATTTGACATAATTTATAAATTTAAATTTTTCCTGGAATGTAGAGACGGAGTTGCATTTATTACTATCAGTATAATTTTAACATAATATATATAATTCATATAATCGTCAACAATATTGATACTTTGGTAATAGATTTTTGAATGATCGAAGTGTCAAATGGCGAACATTCGCGCCGGAAATCGGGCAGTGTGTATCAATCCAGTCAAAACAATATTATGTTTAATTTTAGCCGTCCGCACCGAATTAAACAAGATCGATTTATTGCAATTGTTCGCCACTTCACTGCCCACTTGTATCCAAGCGATTATTTCTGTGTGAAAACCGTGACTTAAGTATAGCTGTTTAATTGTGAGCGAATGTTCACGGCAATTGCTGAAACCATCCTTAATAAATATTACTAGATGTTATGAATTAAATATATTATTTATAAATTATAAGAAAATATATGTATAGGTTCTACATCCAAAATGATATACGCATGTATGTGAGCTAGCGCCGTAGCCAGGGGTGGGCAAAGGGGGCACGTGCCCCCACCCCCGAAATTTTTTTTTGGCTTGTTTTAAATTATAATATTATAAGTCAAGGCTGTCGAAAGCGAATCATTTTGAAGCGGTCTGATTTAGGAAATATTGTATATCTATCGTTAGTGCTGTGTGACTGTGTGTGTAGTGACAGATCATTAGTGTGTGTGAGTTCCCCGAACGCTTTATGTAATTAAAGATAAACGACGACTAAAATTCTTGGACCTCAATAACGTACATACCTACGCGCAGTCACGTCACTTTATTTTGTGATAAAAAATGTTCAACTCCCATGTGCCACGAAACACCCAAAAGCAGAAGAAAAATAAAATTCATACAGTACCAAAATCCCTATTTTAATTTTGAAAACATATTTAAATTCCTTAATCTCTTTTCTAGGTCATGTAGAAAATGGATTTTTGATTTGTATTATTGTTTAATTAGAAAAGTACCAAATTTATTTTATAAAAGAGACTTTTAGACCATTAAGCTAGACAAAACTGGAAGAATTTGGTTTGACAGATTTTAATTTTGAAAACGGATTATAATTTATCAACAAG
>NC_042493.1:114942296-114955933 GCF_005508785.2 Acyrthosiphon pisum
TAATCCGTAATCAAAATTAAAATCTGTCAAACCAAATTCTTCCAGTTTTGTCTAGCTTATTGGTCTAAAAGTAATTTTCATCTGCTGCGGCCCCTTAAATACTTGCAAACGAATAATTTAAAACATAATATAACATTTTGAAATTTATTCCTTAAATCATAATATATTTTTAATTTTCTATGGGTTTAACATACAATAGGTAGTGTTCAATTGCCTCTATAAGACATATAGCGCTCCTGGTGGTGACGACTGTCTGTAGTAAAATGTTCAATCAAGTTTTCAAACAAGTAACGACACCTTGTCTGATAAGGCTATACGACTTGTCTTTATTATTATTACAGTCTACAGAACGAGTAGTACCAGACGTTTCGCGATCGCGGTCATTTGCCTACGTAGTAGTAGGTATACAATATATATTATCGAATACACTCTTCCACAAGCATAGACATAATATAGATGGACTGCGCGTTTAGCCCTTATCATCAATAATAAACTTATGTAGAAGGTAAATAATCATGGAAAAATGTTTATCTCAACAGCTTTCATCTATGATACGGAAATACGGAATCAATAAATTGTGCCCATAGACCTTATACTTACTAAGTATAAGGTCTATGATTGTGCCTTCAATAAAATCTTGGAATAAAAACAGTAAATATGTTTTATCCATGCTATTTTACCTTCTCAGGTCTTGTTATTATGCCTAAATTTATTGAAGGCGAGGATTGGTGTTCACCGTCGGCTGACGATCTATTGAAGTTCGCAAACATCAAATCCTCTTCACACACTCGGTTTTGTTCTCGTGTAGGTACCAGCCCATCGTTAAGACCCGAATGGCACACCTCACCAACTCTTAACCGTAACGGGTGAGTAATGCGATGTGTACGATTTTTGGTGTCCATCGACCATCATTCTAACCATGTATAAACGTGTATCGGGGCGCTTACTTTTTTTTAAATGTAGCACGCTGCATGTCTAACGCTATTGTCTAAATGTAGCGCACTACTTTTTCGCTAAATTTTTTAAAATGTTCTTATTGAAAACTAGTATTTGTAGTTTGTACTGATTTGACATTTGGTCACTGGAAAGGATACAGGACAAAAACTTCACTAATACACTAATCATTATCATAATATAAATAACAAATATAATCATAATTGATATTTTAGTAATCATCAATTGGATTGTAGGTAGCGACAAAATTATGATAATTTTCGCTACGCTAACTGGAAATGTTTAGCGCGTTATAGTATTGCGTTATCTAAGGCCTAATGTAGCATCGCTACAAATAAAATAGCATGCTACTGTAGCGTCGCTACTCCCAACCACTGATAATATACAGTGTTGTAAAGTATTTGAGTAAAAGTATTCAAATCCTTTTTTCCTTATTGAATACCTACTGTTTTAAATACTTTTTATTTTGAAGTATTTGAATGGTATTTTAAATACTTTTTTTTTTTATTCTTTTATTCTTAATTTGTTTCTACTTATAATTATTCTCGTTAAATAAAATTACCATGCGTTACCAACCGTCGTGGTATTGCTTTAACATTATAACAATATTATATTATATATTTATCATTTATGCCTTACAGACAATTTGGTATCGGGTTTCGTTGCTTAAATGTTTTTTTTTTCTCCAGGTTAGGTTAGTTTATTGTCGACGAAGATCGAAAAAATACATCTACAGTCGGGAACGCTTAAGTCAATAACAAAATATTTATTTAGAAGCTTCTGCGTAGCGGCTATTATACTTTATAGTCTATACTTTATAATTATTTAATTATACGAAAATATTATTACTAATTATTATTAACTACCTACTACCTATTTACCAAGAAACTTGTTACCAATAATTATCATTATCGTTTATCGTCGACGACGATCGATGACGGTATGAGATATCCAAATACCTACATATAGCTTTAAATTTATATATAAGTATGTAACTATGTAGAGAAAAAATCATTGTTGTGGTGCAACTAACATGACTGATCAGAATTTTGATTATTGAACGAACCATGTTTTAAAATGCAATAAGCAAATTTTTGATTTTAATAAATTATTTCTGAACTAAAAAGTAAAAAGAATTGTTCTTTTTGTATTTGAACATTATGTCAAATACTTTACTATTTATAGTATTTGGGTGGTATTTTAAATACTTTTAAAAAGTATTTTTTACAACACTGATAAATTATCAGTGTTGTAAATTAATTAATATTATATTTATATAATTAATATAATATAATATATTAATATAATATTATGTTAATTTATGTGTAAATATACACCTATTATGTTATAATTTTTCATGTCATGATCGGTCCAAACTTACTTAGGTTACTCATCTTTTGTCAAAGTCGTTAGCGATTTGAACACCCCGCTAACATGGAAAACAGTAACAAGAGACCATTAGAAGATGGATGCCAATATTCGCACACAGAAACAAAGAAACCTAAAGCGGCTCAGGTCACAACAACGATATCATATCCTAAATCCTCAAAGGAAATTGTTGGTTTCCAAGATTTATCCGATGATGTTATCTTGTATTTATTGAAATATCTATCACATGACAATCTTGCCAAAATGGCACTGTGAGTATACAAACTTCAAAATTAGGTTAAGCAACTCAAGTTAATTTTACATTTGGTTTTATAGGGTATGCCCTAACTTGTTAAGAGTTAGTCATGATTGGACTCTATGGAAAAAACCAAGATTCGAAAAGTTTGAAAGATCTATAGAAGATGTATACATGAGCTATTTAAAAGAGGATACCACTGAATTGCTTATATCGGGTAATGATGTTCAAAGCTCTGATTATTCAGTTTCTCCCAAATTTTTAATACAATTGGAAATAAAATGCCCAGAATTACTCCATTTACAATTAACAGATCAATTATTTGATGCTGATGAAGTAAGAATAATCCTTGTTCGGTTTCTATCTCAAGTATTTTAATTAATTTACTACCTACTAATAAGTACATTTTGTGTGTAGATAAGTGTAAAGATTTTGCATCGAAAATTAAAAACGCTGACAATTGATAATATAACTCTTGAAAACATTCCATACGGCTCTTCATATTTATGCGGTATACACAATGCTTGCCCAGATCTAGAGGTAAATTTGTTTTATTTTTGTATACTAAATACATCATAAACCAAGTGATTTTAGAAATATTTATTTTGTTTACTCATCGACATTTTTATAATAACTGTATGTACTTGTATAGCGAATTATATTGACTAACAACGATTGGGTTTTGCCAAATTGTATAAATGCATTGGCCAAGCTGGAACGTTTAAGCTACTTAAGTCTCGAAGGTTGCAAACGGTTTAAGATCGATTTTCCACATCCAAATATTGATCGAGGTATTAATGATACAGGATTCAAATCTTTACAGGTTAGCAATACAAATTGAAATATAACAAACTTTTAAAAGTAGATGTTATTTTTTTAATAACGATAACTCAGACTATATTAATAGTCATACAAATTTTGGTGATTATATACATGTTTATTGTTTACTACTATAAAAAAATTTTTTATAATTTTTGTGAAAATTCCAAATATTAATATTAATTTATTAGTTATTACTAATTGTTAATAAGTTATTAATTATCTGGGTATTAAATGCTTTTTAAAAATGTTAATTCTATAGTTTACTACAGTGGCGGCTCGTGAACCGTATATGTTACAAGTTCAAAAATTGAAAATTGAAAAATTGAAAAATACTTTTATGTTCATTGTCATTTTTTTAATAAGACCGATATCTTTAGTTTATGATAAAAATATAATGGGTAGGTATATAATTACACTACATGACATTATGACAACTTCTCTGTTCCTATTTCTATTACTAGAAATTACGTTGCTTCTACAAATGAATAGTGGATAATATTATAATATTATAATATTATATAATATTGACAAACTGAGGCCCGAATCGTTCAGCCTCATTTCATAATACAATTCTGACTTGTCTCACTACTGTGATATATTTTATAATCGTACGGCCGCCCGACTCATCTGAGGCTAAATATTACTAGCCTCTTGGCACACTTTGGCTTTTGTAGAGATTGTTCTATTGTGCCATGAACATCTTCGTGGTGGTTTTTGATAACAATGATGAAGTATTTTTATGTACTATGATAATTAATATTATACATAACAAAATAAATTTGTTTTGTCATGATAATAATATATAATTACAAAAGATTTTCTATTTTAAAATGTATATACTATTGAGTATAATATTCTTAAATTCGATTGGAAATAACTTTAATTATTATAGTATATACCTCCTTTTTATTTACAATAGTTAAGTGATCCTCACTTGCCTCCCCTAACGAGCTGCCACTGGCTTACTATAATATATTATTGAATTTGATAAAACAATACTGTACATTTATTTACATGTTATTTAGTTTACTGATAAATATTTCTTACCTGATTATTTATATTATTTTTAGACTCTTGATTTGCGTTTTACTCCAGTAAGTGATTGTATACTTGTTACCTTTAAAAGATTAGCATCATTGAAACATGTTATTTTGGAAAGCCCCGAGTATATGAACCACGACAGAGGTCTAACAATTTCTGATATGGGTTTGGCAGAATTCTGTACTGCTACTTTTTCTTTCCGCTATCCATACATGCGAGTTTTTGTTGGGCGACGTGGCTTAAGGTAACTTACATTAATAATTAATTATAATACAAAAATTCGTACATATAAGCTCATTCATATTTTACTTTAAGTTAATGTATTTCTTTAAAATATTCTTACCTTTAATTGGTATTTATTATGAAAATAAAACTAAAAAATCAAACATTGAATAAAATTAAACATAAAAATATTTTATTTTAATCATTAAGTAAAAGTACTATTATACTGTTACAAAACAATTGTAATATTGGTTGTTTAACATCAAAAAATGTTTTTATTAGGTCATTAAGTCATTTTACATTATAATAGTAAGTATTTAAATGAAATGTCATATCTAAATCATTGGATCTGATTCCACTTAAATGAACTTGGTTTACAAAAATGTCAATAGTTTTTAAGTTTTAAATCAAGACATATATTACCTACTGTTGAATGAATATTAGGTTTATTATGTTATATGCTATATTTATTTTTAAATAGGAATGATAATGTTATAGATGCACTATTGAAACCTTATATGTCCGCAACTATCCAAAAGTAACTGATGCATTTTTGAAGATTGCTGTCAGAGCTTGTCCATACCTGAAATTGTTAGACATTACTGGTTCACATTGCACTTCAGCAGAAATTGAAAATTTTAAAGCAAAAAGCCCTAGTACAAAGGTAATATGCTATAAAGACTGAAAAATAATAAATACATTGACATAGGGTAATAATCAATATGTGTGGAAATGAGGTGAGGTGAGAGGGTAGTAAGATATGTTCAATCCTGATATATTTTGTGTTATATAAAACTTAAAAACAATAAAACAATAAAAATGTTATGTAACACAAACCTCTGACTATGTTTGTAAAATATAAGTTTACACTTCATGGTTAATTTCGCTGAATATAAATGTAATATGTTCGTATTTTCTAATTTATTCAATACTCATATAGGTACATCTTATGTGTTTCTTTAAATAATACTACTAAATTAGTTAGTTGTATACAATTTTAAATATGTTATATTCAGATAATTTTAATAGTATTAACTATATTAATGTTATAAATTTGTATAATTTAAGTTCAGATATTAGCTGTTAATGATAAGTTCTTACAATAGGTAATTATTATTTTAAATCTGTTAAAAGTTATTATAAATAACATATACTTAATGGCTAATAGAATAGTTTGAATAAACACTGAGAAAATTAAAAATAATGATAGTAGCAGTTTATGTTTATAGTTTTAAAAATAATTATATAATTAATTTATTGTTTATGTATACCTAATTTATAATTATTTTCTAGTGTATTTAAAATATTTGTGCTCAAAATTTTATATAGCATTGCAAGTATAAAATATTATTATTCAAATTATATACCATATAATAATGTAGTACGTTTTAAAAATTTTTTTTATATTTATAAGCAATATGAAATATTAAGTTCAAATAAAGCTTTTGTATATAATAAACAGAACATTTTTAATATAATTTTTCACTTGTACATATAAATATTAGCTACATATAGATATGTATTCCTATTTGAAACTATTTAAATTAGTTTTATTTGCTTTCTTTAAGATTACATTAAATTGCTTACACATTGTAATTTTAAAACTAAATGTTTTCTAAAAACAAATTTTTACTTATTTTGTGGGCTCAGTGGCGCCGAATACGCAAAATGGGTGGTGGGTGGGGACCGGGTGGCTAGGTAAAATTTATCCAGAAAATTAATACTATTATTAAAGTAAATAGGTACCTACTAGATACTTATACTATATATATAAAATTACAGCTACCGGATTACAGAGCATTTTTCCTACATTATACAGTATCAGTGTTGGGTAGTAACGTAACGGAAGTAACGCGTTACTGTAACGGCGTTACTTTGCTTGTAACGCGTTACGTAATTTCATTAGAATCCTAGTAACGAAAATTTAATGGAAATTACTTTTGACAAGTAATTTCTATAGAATAACGCGTTACAATATAATATTTAATTTTAACTGGCCACAATTCAGTTTTCAATTGTTTTGACATTTGACATGTCCAATAGCACGGTAAATCACGAGAAAAGTTATTATTTAATTTGATTCCTTTAAATAAGTACCTTCGCAGAACGTTTCCTATGATATCTATTATAGCGTGGACTAATGTGTTATATACGCTCCTATTAACTATACAGGTTTTATAAATAATTTAGTGTTGTACAAAAACTGCTCAATTTGAAAATACTTATTAGTTATTACTATATTTAGAATTTACATTAGAATATAACGTTATATTTCTAATAATTAAATAAAATCGAAATATTTAAACATTACACTGTTATAAACCATTATAGCCATTTCACATTTGACATTTATAAAAAACGGTTTATTTTTATGATTGTATAAGTTATAATTGTGTTCTATATATATTATGATTTTATTTTCACAAACATAATATTTAATAACACAAATACAAGATTGAGTGCTATTATTCCTTATTTGGTGTCAGTCGATCAGTTGACACTCAACAGATAGGTATAGGTATAGGTTTATGTTGTCAGTTTGTGACACAAGTACAAAACTATACTATACTCATCTATATAATGATTAATTACTATTGATAAGTAACTAAAATTAATAAGTACTATTTTTTAATAGTCATAACTCATAAGTAATTACTATTGTAGTATTGTTATGTAAATATGTATTAACTGTACATCTTCTTTTTTTTGTACACATTTTTAAAATTATACCTTTTAGCATAGGTAATGTATTTTTATAAAAAGTTACATTATTGCCTGCAGAATGATAATTGCCAAGAAATTTGAAAAAAAATATATAATCGTTTTTTGTAACGAGAAAGTAATGAGTTACTTTTCTATTTGAAAAGTAAAATAATTTCACTACAATTTTATTTGAGTAACGAGTTAAGAAACTTAATTACATTTATCTCTAAGTAACGAGTAAAGTAACTTAATTACTTTTCAAAAGTAACTTACCCAACACAATCGCTTATAATCTACCAGTATCTAGAAGTATCTAAAAGAAAACCATAAACATTTTCAAAAATCGATTGAGAACAACAATTTTTAATGACAATTTAAAACAATTGATGATTATTTCCTATGAGTCTGATATTGATGCCAGTCAGGTTATAGATAAGTTTGGGAGTACTACATATTATTATGTATTATCGAACATTTAACCTAATTTTGAATAAACTTTATATTAACATGAAATATTGAATTTTAATTTTTTTTGGGAATTCAAATAGGTATCTCAAAATAATGTTTCCATATTTATGTATTAACATTTATAGGTACTTCTACTAGCTGTATTTCCCGATTATTATGGATGTATCTGGGTTTTAGTGTACCTCAATTCAAGAGCAAATCGGTGCGGGTGATTTCGTACTTCACTATTTGTTAAATAATTCGACATATATATACGTATACGGGTAACCACAAGTCACTGATTGGATGTAGCACTTGGTATATTTTTAACGTAATTAAAATTACTTTCAAACATTTATAATATCTTCAAGAATAATCTCTGAAATGTTCGTTAAAATTAGTTCTGCAGTTTTGGAATATAATATAAGCTACAAACATACATTTGTGTTTAAGATATAGTTTCTTTAATCGAAGTAAATGTAATGATAAAACTGGATTAAAATTTCCGAAAAAAAGGTTTTCCGAAAAAAAACCGGGTTTTTTCCAGTTCTTTTCAGAAAAATTGGGAAAATTTGGTTTCATTTAAAATTTCCAAAAAAACCTGGTTTTTTTCCTGAAAAATTGAAAAATTTCGTAAAAAAATAGATTTTGTTTCTAAAGAACTAAAAAAATCATGTATGGTGGAAACAATCTAATAAATAATGCATATTATGACATTATGTATACCATACCTAATTTAAAGTCTGTAGTAGATAAATCTAGAGAATTCTATACTTGATTTATAAATAATTATAATTTGTAATATTAACTACTAAAGTACTAACTATCAAGCATTTACTATGCATAGTTATTTCTTATTAGTTATTAATATTATTTAATTTTTATCAACTCACTGAGTTTAAAAATATAAAAACTATCAAATAGTTTCTGTAGCATAATTTATAAACCTATCAGCCAGTTACTATAATACCTTATTAGTTATTACAAGTATAAATTGACAATAAGTATACAATTTTTAACAATTAAAAATATTATTTTCGGGGAAATACACTCTCCCACATAAATAACAATTTGATGACATGAACAAAAAGTTTGAAGACCACTAGTATAGGTATTATAATATTACTATTATGTTTATTGTTTTTTACTTAACATAATTTTAATATTTTGATATAAATACAAAATTATCATTACCTTCTTCTGTACCACTACAACTCATAATATATAACACAGTTATCGATAGAAAAACTTTATAATAAAACATAATTATTATTCAAGTAACTACACAAAGAATGAGTACCGTTCTTTGCAAAGAATATAATATGACTAAATTCTAAATAGGTAAAATATAATACTTTGGTGTTCATAAAAACGACTAAGTATAGATATTATGTACACAGTTTCAAGGACTAATGTAGAAAACACGATAACATAAAAACTGTGTGTGCGTACACCTGTTATTTATTTTGCATATAAAAAATAATTGTGACTATGTAGGTATGTTTAATATGTAGGAAAATATAATATGAACATTACTTGAAAATTGAGAAAGTTAACTTGTGAAATCCCGATTTTATTGTGAATATACAATTATTAAATACGTCTAAATTTAAACTTCAGAATTCAAATGCAAATTAATTATTTTGGGAAATTACTCTTAACATTTCTTTATAATATTCTTACAATATCAACTGGTGAGGAATCTTGAACTTATTCAATTTTGAAATATCAAGTATGAATATTTAATACAATAATACATTGATAAATGTGAAATGACAATGACAGGTTTCCTTATCTATTTTTTAAGATAGTTTTTTTTTACATAAATTATTTTAATTTTTAACCATAAATAAAATTTTCCTGAATTTTTCTGGTATTTTGATCCCTAGGTAAAACCATGTAAATGCAACGATTTGATGCAATATAGTTTATCTCATCTGTCCGAGTAACCAATGACAACTATCAAGGGCGTCCGCAGGGGGGGGGCATGTAGGGGCAGTTGCCCCTCCCTTGGCTTTTTTCTGGATTGATTATTATATATTATTATTGATGATTTTAATGTTCTAAAAAAACTAAAAAATGACCTAACAATTCTAAATAGTGCACTAAATTATTTTTATTTTTAATATTAAAGATAAAAATTATAATTATACGTTTTAAACTTTTAAATCATTGTAGAAAAGTTTAACAGACAGAACTTATCATTTAGACTACCTTTTTAATCTAAAAATTAACTATTTTTTTTCTATACCTATAGGTTTAGACTTAAGATCATATATTTATTGTAAAAATCATAGGTATAACAATATGTGAACATTTCAAAATAAAATTTCAAATTTAAATTTAGAAAAAATTTCAAAATGCTCTAAAAATCTTTAAATACATAAAATAACCTTACATTTAAAATCATCAAAAAATTCAATATATTTATGTTATAAAACATATCCCGTAGATTTGGAAAACAACGCAAAGTGCATTATAATCCCAACCTCAATCATTAGGTACCGTTGTAATATACAATATCGCAAAATAAACTTTTTAAAATTAAAAATAAAAATATATATTTTTTTTTTTACAGTGATTTTTTTTACACTCGATTCAAGGGCCAGAACTAAGAACGTTGCTTTTATAGATTATGAGATGTAGTGGTGGGACCAAGTGCAATACTGTAGTGTCAACCAAGTTTTTACTTTTTTGTAAAAAAAATTTAAATGTTCATAGAATAGCTACAACTTTTCAAGCTCGAAATGTTTTATTTTATGAATTACCTAAAACTATAAAACCGACGATAACATTTTACCTATTAAAAAATAATGTATTTGATAAATTAAAATGATATAACAATTAATTAAAATGAATGCAGCAAGATTAAGTTTTTAACTAACAATGTACGTATAATTCATACATTTTTTTACATTCCTATTGTCTATATGAAAGAAAATATGTCACAAAAATACTTTATAACTAATAGGATAGTGAGACAAAAAATGTAAAAAGGAAAATATTTTGCCCTCCCCTTTACAAATTCCTGCGGACGCCCTTGACAACTATTAGTATACACAAAAATACTAATTACTTCTAGTTATTGTCTATTAATACTGGTACTGGTTAAGTTGACACCCGCCAACCCACGTATTCTCCCGCCGCTCAGGTTTAGTTGACGCCCGCCACTGGCCACGTATATTTATCGTATTTTCGATGTGCTATTCATCTTTTAAACGATTTCATAATTTATTCTGCAGTATTTAAAAATAATGGGTTAAGGCTTAACCGTTAAGCAATGGGTTTTTTGTGACACATGTCGTGAGAACAATGAGTGCTCCGTTGTATGTGTAGGTACCAGATCCAGATCGGTCGGAATATACGTTATTAGTTATTACCAATAATTTGTGATCGTATATGAGCGTTGGATAGACCATTTTATCAGATTCCTGGAGAGCTTATAATAATAATATAACGAATCGGAGATTATATTCATTCGAAAGGGTGACTTAAATAAAATTTTGTCGATCCTATAAATGGAGTTCATACCCGGGACGTTGAGAGGATGTTGGGAAGTGCTAAATGGGCTAACAAGAAACGAAGAGGGCCTATAAGAGAAACTTCCTAGATTCATATTCGGCAGAGTTTACGTGGCGAAGTAAATTAAACGGGAGCGATCCGTTTGAGGAAATACTGAAAGATATACTATCCTAATTTTGGCCATTTGCATAAGTTTATCTATTTTTAATTTTGACGATTAATTTATAATATTATTCATAATTATAATTGTTCATACTTTTGTATTTTTTGTTTTATTATTATTATTAAATACTACAATATAAATCGTATAAAAGATAATTAGCGCATCCAAAATACGATAAATATAAGTGGCAGGTGTCAACGAAACCAGTACCTTAATATTACTATCTGTAACCAATACCTAGTAATCATTTCTGTATAAAAAAAAGTTGTGATCCATCGTGGAACTCAAATATTCTCGTGTGAATACTTTTTTAAAATGAGAATGTTGGAAAATCCTTACTTATAGGTAGTGCAAGTGTGCAACCTTATACATACGAAGAAGCTTTGAAAAAGACAAGTGTCTATTGTATATATAATATATATAAATCATAAATAATTGGTAAGATCTAAAATAATTGTTTATATTGAATAATACCAATTAATATAAATTATAACTGTATACAAACAATCAATCAAAAATATGTTTGTGAACAGTGACTGACTAACTGATCAATGTGTACGATTGAAATCGATACAATAATAAAATATTGAATTATTTAATAAAATATGTTCAGGTTGCGAGGGTAGCGAGCGGCTTTGTGTGGTTAGGTGTTATAAATATTTTCTTCCGTTTTTTAATGATAGATTGGATGGGTGGGTGGTGGATGGGTGGTTTGAGCTTTGGTTAGTATTGAACCACCTTATTTTACTGAACTCGTCGCCACTGTGTGGGCTTCCCTAAGGAAGGGGAGGGCAAATCTATTTTTTAAATCAATAATTACCCTCTGCGTATTTTTCAATAGTTTGGGCGAACTTAAGACAATTTTACAGACTTTATTTTTTTTTTTTTTATGTGTACATTACAAATAACTAATAGGTTGACATAACAAAGTTTTGTTTCATAAATTCGTCTTTAATGTTTATTTTTTAGTGTTTTTAATATAATTAATTACAATTACTTATTATCTTTATCTAAACAGTAATGGTTATCCATAGATAATAATTATTATCTTTCTGGTGATTAGTTTTTCTACTTAGGTATAACAGTAAATTAAAATGTTGATTATTTTGTTGACAATGAGAGTAATTTTACACATTAAAAATTGTTATGGTGGGAGGGAACGTCCCTTCACCCCTCCCCCTTGTGGATGTCCTGACTTATTTTGATGTAAAAATTTGTCAGCTATTATTTCTAATCATGTCAATAGAACATTTAGACAATTGTGTATATTATATATGCTTATACCATTCAATAAGTTGAATATATTTATGATAAAACTATTTTAATTTTAAATAAATTATAGATTTGGTAAAAGCACCTATGTTTTTTATTTTTAAGAGTTAGTATCATTGATATTTGAATCAAGCAATTGACTTTTGTATTAATGTATTGTTTTATATTGTTTTATATGAGTTAAACCTATTTTTGGAATGTTACTGGAGTGAGTCTATTAGGGATTTGTTTTACATTGATGTGTATGTGTGTTTTTTTATGTAATACCTTGTCAAAATTCATCATATCATGACTCATGTACCCAGCGGTGGGTAGGCTTATATTTTTTTACCGGGAAGTAATTTGGATAAGGGCCCCCCAAAAATAAGAAGGGGCCCCAAAAAATAAGACGCGAGTGACATTTTATTTTAATATAACAATACAATACAAAACTATATAATAAGTAGGTAATATAGTTACACTTAGTACAGATTTGTTTATTTTTTATTTTATATCTACATTTTTTTAAGTTAATACATTAATAATTTTTTTAAAGACTCACTATTTAATGCAACCATATCAATTACACTATCTATACTAATAGAAGTTAAAATATTTTTTTCTACACTCATGAGTATAAAACTTTCTAAATGATCTTGAGTAATTGAGTTTCTCAAGTAATTTTTAATATATTTTAATTTAGAAAAACTCCGTTCACAACCCACTTGTGTGACTGAAAATGTTAAAAGTAATTTATAACATAAATACAGAACTGGATAAGCATTAGTGTATACATCATATTTAACTAAGACACTAAAACAACAAACAACATAACACTTTACAGGTTTGCTATTATCTGCTTGATGAGTGCATGTTTCTTCTGACATA
>NC_042493.1:114956555-114972384 GCF_005508785.2 Acyrthosiphon pisum
TCGGCTGGTGCTAAGCTATCACTAATTTGAATACTTGTTGTTTCTATTTTGTCTTGTGCATCGATAGAACCAATAACCAAAATAATATACATAAATTATCATTTTTTTATAAATGTACTAAAAATTAACGAGTCATTATTAAATGTTAATAGAAAATTAGTTGTACCTATATTATAATATTTGTATTATTCATTGTAATATATTACTTTAATGTAATAGGTATATGATTGATTTGGTTTATGAGTACCTATTAATGTAATAAAAAAATCAATATTTTGTTTTATTAACAATATGAAACTTAATTTTAATTATTAATAAACTTACTTTGAAATTTATTATCTGAAAAAAAATTGATTTTTTTTATAATTTTTGTCATTTGCACATTGTAGTAATGCCTCTTTATTTTTTTTACTTCGTTTCAATGCTCCTGACTTATATTTTCGTTTTTTGTCAGCGGTATTCATAGTTTAATAATATATACCTAATAATATACAATAATTTATTAAGTAATTTACAATCAAACAAGTCAATAATAATTAATACGGTGACAACTGACAACAGCCAACAGGACATAAAAATAAAATTATAAAAGCGTTTAACCACCGCAATACCGCATTGGTGCATTATATAGGTAGTACAGCTGTATGTCTGTATTCTACCGATACTATAAATACGGGTTTCTATAACTCTAATCTAAAAATAAATCTCAATGTTCCCAATGATACGGCCGATACGGGAACAAAAATAAATATTGTTTATAGCCAAATGATTATGGTATTTTTCTCGTAGTGGTTAAAAATATTAAATTAGTCAATTTGAATCTTTATTAAAATTATTTTCAATCTTCATTACACAAGGTTCAGTTGGGCCCGGGGGCCCCCATACATTAACACAAGATAGGGCCTACCGGGAAAATCCCGAATTCCCGGTGGGCCTATCCACCACTGCATGTACCTATTTCAAGTATAAATTACAATCAAGACTCAAGAGTGACTACGGGGTGATTTTTTTTAAAAATGTTTACGCATAATGGTATGCCGTATAATATATGATATTATAAATAACATAGAGCCATACAGTTTAAAAAATATCAATGGAGGAATGACTAAATACATTATGTATATTTGATTAGCTCACTTTTTGTGATTTTTTTGTAGTCTATTACTTTACTATAGCTTATTAATTCTTATTAATTAAATTGTCAGGCGTACTGACAACATAATTGCTGAAATGTCAATATTTTAATATTTACACATAATATTAAACCGGAAATAAATAATTAATCGTAAAATAAAAACGGCGACGATTACTGAAAAATAAAAATAAAACAAAAATTTGAACAACGCGTCTCAGAACACAATGATAACTGATAACTCCACTCAGCTTTCCAATTTCCACCGCACAAAAACGATTCTTATTAATTGATTTCATGGGTAGAACACGATTGTGAAGAATTTCGGAATAATAATCACTCGGTGAAAAAACCCCGTCGTACCACCCAGAAAAAAATCACCGATCCTAGGAAAAATAATGTCCAAATTACAATATTCCTCGCAACTAAACATGGAAATGATTGATCAAATATTTTTTTTAAAGTGTAATTAATTACCACATTATTAATATTTAATTAAAAATAATATATACTTATTATAGTAAAGATATCGAAATTATCATTAAAAAAATGTATGTTAATAAATAATTTTCAAACATTAATAATAATATTATTTTGTTTTATATAACCTATCACGATTTGGATCAACATATATATAGTTAATATAATATTATGTAAATATGTTAATGACTCTTTTTAAAGAATTTAAGTACATTCATTATAACTACAGTTTGGGCATTTATTGCCCTATAAAATGCTAAATAATGCCGTTTAAAAAATTCAGATAAATAAAATTGTTTTTATTTTTAATAAATTGTAAAATATGAGTGATAAAAAAAATACAGTATTTCCACTAAGTTAGATTTGAATGGCATACATTTTTAACTTTAAATAATTCATGGTAAATATTTTTTGACATGAAAACGAAATAGACTGAAATAGTAAAATATAATAAGATTAAAAATAAAATAAATTAACTTAACTTACTTTTTAAAATGAAAAATTAATTTGTTAATTTCACGTTAAATAAAATGAAATTTAGTAAGTTAACAGTTAAGTTAATGAAAAGCCAAAAGTTACTAGTTAAGTTAAAAAGTTAAAATTAAATTAGGTAACTTTTTAACTTCTCTTTAACTTTTTAAATAATTTATTAAAATAATTTTTCTATAGGCTAAATTTCAGGATGTCTTTAGGCTGAACTTTAACTTGGATTTCTTTTAATCTGAAAAAACAATAATTTCTTTATATTTTTTAAACTATTTTGGTAGATTAAAAAATATATAAATGTTTATAAATAAATACTTAAAGATCTAAGGTAAATTTTACCGGTAATGTAAATTATACCGATATTTTTTTTACTGTTTTAAAATTCGAGCGATCACTCATTTTAATAATTGTTTTCATATGCACAACAACGCTATAGTGACATTCATATCTCTACAATACATGATATAAATATAAATAGTTATATACTTGTGAATTATCTAGATAATTTTATCTATTTGATTTTAAATATGTATAAAATCGAATGTAGGTTTTGTAGTTTTCACTTGTTAAAAAATAATACAAAAAAAAAACAAATTGTTATTTAATAAAATTAAATTTTTCACAATTATACTAAACTGTTTGTATATAATAGTTCAGTACATATACTGTAAAATTATCTATAAATAATAATCGTACCAGTGTACCAACAAAAATTGTTTTCTTAAAACCAAATACATACAGCTAATGATATTTACCATATTTATTGTAGGTAGTATACAATAATTATTTAATTTAAATAAAAATAAATTAATAATTACAGTTGAATTTTAAAAGATTTATTAATATTTTAAGAAATAATTGAATAATTTATTTTGGGGGTGCTAAGTCAGAGTATGAAACCAAAACCAATCTGATAGGCAAACTTGGTTTATTGAAAGAAAAAATCGTCTTACAGATTCTAATTTAAGTAAAATTTGTAAAATGCGTCAGAAAACTTCATGTAAAAATACAGTGTTTGAAATTTTATACAATACCAATAATACTAAACCTAATTACCATTGACTATGCTAAAGAACCGGAAGATATTGCAATAAAAACATTGGAAAAGATCATTAAAAAACCAATACAAAAATGTAGGTTATTTGTAGACAATAATATTCCATACATAGCAGAAACGCCTGGTAACGCATTTTTTTAATTTTTCGATAAGTTTGTCCAAATTTTTTTCACACTAAAAAAAACATATTTAATTTTATATAGTATAATTATAGACGGTTTGAAGATAATGCTACTATTGAAGTAAAAAGATTATGAAAGTTTGGTACAAGCTCTCCTTGAAAAGAATGTTAGTTTTATACCTTTTTTTTACTTCGTAGTCAGGGGTATTTAATATAAAAAATATTTTATTCGAATAATAGTTTAGATGAAAATGAATTGTAAATTGTAATGCCCAGTGCCCACTAAAATAATAATGTTGCTTTTATAGATTCCGTATTTAATAAATAAAAACCACTCAGTCAAGTTAAAAGAAAATCTATCAGATTCAAGGCCAAATGCATAACACACAAACGGAATTTATGCTATTTTTTTATATTTACCCCGAAGTGGAACAAACTTCGAAGTTATAACTTATTCAAAAGTATTTTGGAAAGAAAAAATGAAATGAAATTTGAAATTGTAATTATTTTTTGTAAATAATAAATTAAAATATTATTGTATTTTTGGTTTCTGTATATTATGAATTATTATTAGTAAAATACTAATGGCATTTTAGATTCTGAGTGGAACGATAAATGTATTGATTTTACAATGATGTGTGTTTTTAATTTTTTTAATTTTTGTATGTGTCTGTCATCACCTCTTAGGAAAAGTGCTTGGATATTCTTCCACAGTATCTTTTATGATAGGAAAGTGAATCTAGTTGGTACTTTGGGGGATCAAATGTAAAATTTTTCCAGTAGTTTGAAGCGCCGTGAAAGTAATTCAAACACGAATAACTGTAGATACATGTAAATTTCACTGAATGTTTATTATAATCAATTCTCATACTTGATATAATTTTCAAAATATTTTAACTTGTTTTGAGCTGTTTACGGACAATTTCATATTTCAATTTTTTTATTTTTTTTTCTATGAATATCAATAAAGTTTTATTTGTCCAAAAAGTGGAAAAATGTAATACAAGGCTCCTGATATTTTGTTACATAGCAGTTGAAAAATATTAAAATTACATAGGCACCATTTTTTTTTATCAGAATTTTATGTTCGATTTTCGACAAAATTTATCAAATTTTAATTTGAATATATATTTTGTAGTTAAAAATGTATAAAATGTTCAACTTTTCTATCTATGAATTGAAAATTTAAAACAAGATTTCACGTAGGTAGGTAGTTAATTCTGTTACCAAAAATTCTAAAAAATATATAAGCACAGTTTATTTCTATACTCATTTTAAGTTCAAATTTGGACGAAATTACATATTAAAAAACCTAAAATAACTATTTTAGTTATTTTGTTGTGATTGTATAATATTATTCGTGGGTATTTGAAACTCCTAAAGTATACTATTATATGTCTATGATAGTATCACGGTTTGTTGTTGATGTATAACGCGTTATAAGTACCTAATGGATATTGTGATATGATTAATTTGGAATTTATTATAGGTACCTACCTATTATAGGTCAATTTTTTTTTTAATACCATTTTTATATATATTATATAAGTATATAATATGTCTTAAACCTAGACGGACTTACCATCTCAGCTCAGAATCATTTTTCTTATACAATGATATTATATCATTGAATTCAAATGTAATACCATCCATTATACAGTGACCCACTTGTAACCTACTGTACAGCAGAGCGACATCCACTTGCCCACCTTTTTTAAGTTAAGCATTTATTATATTTTTCAGATTTTACGAAGAATGTTTACTACCTGAAATTTTTGATTCTCAATACAGAAAAGGAATGCAAAAAGTGATATTATTGATCCTCCACACATCAAATAAAAAATTATAAAATACAATTATAAATTATATTATACTTGTTGAACTTATATAATTTTTTTTTTCATGGTTATATATAACAGGAAATTGTTGCTCGTTACCCTTTTATTATCCAGTGCCACGGTCGTGGAGCGAGCAAAGTAAACAAAAATAACTGCACGACGGTGTGTGTATAGTATATCGAAGCAGGAGTTGCATATTTCAACTGTGTAAAATACAGGTAAATTTATTATAGGACATAACTAATTTTCTAATGCATCAATTATTAATTAACCCTAGCCAACTCCAAAACATCAGAGATATTGTGTAGAACGTGCTTTTGTAAAAATCATTAAAATCGTACGTTTAAAAATTAAATTATAAATGAAAAAGTGCGAACTATTTACCTATATTAAATTCAGATAGCCATTGTCGTCGCAATTCAGCGTTGCCATGTTACCAACAATATTACCGTTCTTATAGGTTATTGTTTGTTATTACTCAATATATTTTAATAAGTATGAGAAACATATTAACACTATTTTATCCTGGTCGTAAATGTCCACTTTTTAGTTCAATGATAATTTTTTAAGTACCTACTCTTAATGTTTAACTTTTTTTTTTTTACTATACTTTTATAATACTCATAACATGAACCCAGCTCATCCGTCTACAAATATTATATCTATGCTTATTGGATGAGCTTGCAAACCTGCTATAATTTTTTTGTTTAAAAATATTGTTTTGTTTTGTTTATTTATAATATATTTATTTATTATTATATATTAATAATAATATTTTTAAAATAATAATATCTGGGATATATTTTAATAGTCCTTCGCCATTTAATTATTTTGTTCATCACACTTTGTTTCATTTAAGAAATAATTCCTCGCCATGTAAATAAATTATTGAAACAAAATAAATTTACTTAAATACAATATACAGCTTTTATTCATGATATCACATCTTTATAGTGCTTAAAGATCTTGTATTTTTTTTACTTAGCCATTTTTACACGTAGTTTACGAAGTGTTTTTGTTGTGATATTAATATAGGTAATATGATTACAATTTATTTTTAAATAAAAATCTGGTGATAAATAATATGGGTCACATACTAAATCTATTGATTGATTTTATATTTATACATTTCGTAAACTGTAATTCATTAAATTGTGTAATACTTATATCGTAGTTTGTATATTAATTTTAAACAAATAGTTACTTATATAAATATAAATTTTGCTCAATTTACGTTACAAATTGTTAACATTCTGCTATACAACTATACATTTTAAATTAGTTATTTTAAGGCAGTAAATGTACCCGATCTCTAAAAAATAATTAAAAAATAATTAATACCTAATTAATTTTTTAAAAAAAACCAATTTACTTCGTCGGTGTCACTTTCAATCTCCAAAATATTTCGTGTGGTCTTTATCAAATTATCAAGTTTTTGCTGTTACTCAATTTTCGGGCGTAACATGTAGCGAGCACGCAGTATTGATTTCTAGTAGTTCAGCTTCATGCGTACCCTCTAAATCATTTGTCTATAAAAATGATTTAATCAATTGATTAATAAAATTATTAATTATCATATTGTACGAGTATACCATTGTTATAATTATAATATATTATTCTATACAACATTTATAAATATGATGATAAGTATTAAATTAATAAAATTAAAACCAATTAAATTTATTAGTCGAAAACGCACGGCTACATCCGAATTGCATGCCAAAAAAAAAAATGTCCAAATTGCATGCCATCTCTTAGAGGGCTTTGTCCAGATTGCATGCCGTACACCACACGTTTATTTACTATGCACTTAAACAACTTAAATTTTTTTTTGGACTTTCCTAATTTTTTTAAAAAAATGCATCTATAGAAACGCTCTTTTATGTATGGTTGTTACAACTGTTTAGTGATTAGTTTCTGGATTGAAATATTTTTATATCCGTATAAATATTTTCCCAAAGAGCATATCTATATTGGAGTAATGTAGTGTATTGTGGTCTCGGTCTGTTTCACAGACATACACATATCATATCGGTCACTTAAGTGTTTGTAGCTGTCAAATGTATAAGCGTTTATGTTCAATATTGATCTGAAATAATATTAAGATAAGAAAGGTATAGAGCTACGCCACTACGACCATAAAATATAATAGTAATAATAATAATTTATATAATTATATATATAATTTAGATCAAAAGGAGATATCACCTGTGTGTTTTTCTGTGTCTTATAATATTAGTACGTCTTGGAACGTTAACGAAGTGTGTTAACTGTAGTGTGATCATGGAACCACAAGTTGAACATATGTTGAGTGAAAAAAACAAAAAACTTTATGTAATTGATGATTTTAAATTTTATTTTCAAAAGTTATTGTGCAATGATATTGATAGGTGGGCTTGTTGTAAACGTTCGTGTACGTCTTACATAAAATTATCGTATATAAACAGTGAATATAAAGTTATATTCCGCAAGATAGATCATACTCACAATAAAGATGACGAGCAAAAATTAAATAGACAACGGGTATGTAATAATTTAAAACGTAAGGCTGTAGATGATCCTTTTGAAATACCAAGTAAAATACTGCATTGTGAACTATTAAAGGGAGATATTAGTACATGGACGACAATTGACACTACACGAGTTCGAAAAAATTTACATTATGCTCGATCAAGCATTTATCCTAAACTGCCAGAAACTTTGATTGATTTACATACAGCTTTAGATAATTTAAACATCAAAACTAATAGAGACGAAGATTTTTTATTTATTAATAATCATGAAAAAAATATTTACGCAAATTTAAAATATTTAAGTGAGTGCGAAATATTATTTGTTGACGGTAGGTACATTTAAAAGTTGCCCTAAGATGTTTTATCAGTTATTCACAATTCACGGAGTTAAAAATCACAACTATACGCCACTAATTTTTTTTTTATTAACGGGAAAAACAAAACAAATTTATGAAGATGTTTTAACTAATGTATTACTGAAGATGAACGATTTAAACTTAAATTTATCGCCAAAAATAATTTACGCTGACTTTGAACTAGCTATTCACTCTGCACTTCTAGTTGTTTTTCCAAATACAATAAGAAAAGGATGTCGTTTCCACCTAGGACAGAGCATATGGAGAAAAATTCAATCAGTAGGTTTATGTACAAATTTAAAAAAAAAAACAGAAATCGGATTATTTTTTGGACTGTCATTTTTAAATCCAAATGATGTAGACGACTGTTTTACGAACGAAATCATGGCAATTCAACCCAACGATGATCGTATACATGCATTTTGTGACTACTTCTTAGAAACATATGTGATGGCTGACAGTTTATTTCCACCAACTATTTGGGCTGAATTTTCTAATTCTACAATGCGTACAACTAATGTTTGTGAATCATTCCATTCCAAGCTGAATAGCATGTTTTACTCCCCAAGTCCTAATATTTTTCAATTAGTTGATGTCTTAAAGCAAGTACAATGTGATATATATGTAAAAATGCGTACCTAGTTCAAATTTAAGTTATAGACGCCGGGAAATATTAGAAAAAGCAAAAAGTATAAGTTTAGTGATGACAGAATTTCAAAATAATGAAATTAATAGACTTTTATATGTAGAAAAGTTGGCATACATGTCATTGCCAACAACAAAATAAACAAAACTAAATTTTTAATATATTATGACTATATACTATATAGATAATTATATTATTATAATATTGTATTATTGTATTCTACCTATTATTATAATATTATTACCTACTATTATTATTATTATTGTTTTTTAATTTATTATTATTATTATTATACAGTAACGTAATTTTTCATTGTAATATTAACCGTTTTAAAAAATGCTATTATACTATTTTATTATTAAAAAAAAAGATGTTTCTATATTGACATATTTTATTATTATGAATTATTATTATATATTATTTTGTTTATTTAAATTGTAATATTGTGTGCCCGAAATGTCAAAAAAAACCACCAAATTTAAAAATGATATTATTAAAATACACTCACTTGATTACCCTAAACTACAATAGTTTTATTTAACTAATGGCCTTTGTTGTCGATGAAAAAAAAAAATAGTTATATTTTATGATTCTTATTCACAGTGTCACCTTCTACAATATTTATATGTTTTATTGTAATGTAACAAAATCACGATCCTCCAGTTGAAAAGTAAGTTATTTATTCGGATATACCCCTCTAAGAGATGGCATGCAATTCGAACAGACCCCTTCAAGAGACGGCATGCAATTTGGACAGACCCCGCCAAGAGACGGCATGCAATTCGGACGACCCGATTTATATTTATTTTTTTTGCATGCAATTCGGATGCACCGAAATGCACTTACCCCACCTAACCATACATATAATAGAAGATTTTTAAATTATTATTGGGTAGATGTTAAATTAAAATTGGTTAAATAAAAAATACAATTCCTACAATCTTAATTTTACTCACTTCAATATTGAGTACTACCTCGATTAAATCAAATTTCTCACGGACGTGATAATACCGCCTATCTTTATTTACAGAAGCGTCATCAGTTAAAATTTATACAGCTTCGGCATCTCGTTCTGCTGTCCATTTAGAGTCCATAGTCAATAAATTTAATAATAAATATTATTATTTATTATTTTATTATATTTAATTGATTATTGCAACTAATAAACGCACTTTTGAACCGTCACACACTGTTAACTATTTCAGCAGATTAAACGAATAACTGAACACTGAACATGTAGGTAGGGAATATTTGTCACATTATTTTATCAATGCAATAAAAATGCCTTAGTAACTAAGATAAAGCCACGCGGCACGCCAGTGGGGACCTACCCATCATAGCGTCTATCATCATAAGTAATAAAAATAATAATGTGGTAACGCCAATGGGTTCAAATATTAGTTATTTATATATCTATCACTATTCGTAATAATTCATGTTCGTAATAATGTGATACCACCAGATTGTATTTAAGACTTAAAAGTAAATACAGAATATAATCGAATATAATTTAAAATAAATAAAAATAAATTTACAAATAATTATTCTTAAGTTGCGTGCCATAAATGAAATTATTATTTTTCTCTGCGTGATAGATATAAAATGAAATGAAATATTAAAATATTAAATATGCATGAAAAGAAAAAAAAACGTTAAACATGAATAAAAAATGTTGTCAATAATCAATATACGAAAAATAAAACGCAGAAAATAAGACACGCGTATGCATTTAAATATTATGTCTGTAAAAAGCACACTGGACGGATAAACGGTGTCGACAAGTATTTTTTGTCATCAAGTTAAGAAAAAATTGTTAAACGAAGCAATTGTACAAATTTCAACAATATTTTTGAAATTTCGTAAAGTTCATTGTTCTTTATTAGACATATCAATAGATAGATAGCTGATAGATAGATCAACAAATTGATAGATAGCAATGCGTCATAATATATTTTTTATCGCATCTTACAAAAACAAAAATGTTCTATATACCTACGATTTTATAGTCTATATGAGCATCCATCATCACAGAATTTAACTTTCGATGATTTTCTCTTCTAAATGACACAATAGATTTAGTAATAATTATGACAATATTTTTACACAACTGCAACCTATTATTTTAAAATAGGGACCAAAATTTTTTAGGGACATTTTGTCCGACTCCACTATTTTTTTGGTACATCTATCGCTTACACCAGTCAAGTTTTTGTATGCCTATAAACAGAGTGTAAAATAAAGACACGACAAATTAAATAACTTTTGTTCTAATCAATATTAAAACATTTTTTATTTTTTTTAAATAGTTTATAGGAGCTTGTGTTACAGCTATATTGTACAATTTTTATTTATAATACCGAATGTAATCAATTTTGAATTGTATTACTTACGTTTTCTTGGAAAAATTAAAACCAAGTTTTTACAGTTTTCGTATATAATTAAATTTAGGGTTCAGGACTTGACTTGTTGCACTAAAAATTATCGAAATATGCAGTCGAAATTCTCAAAATATGCTTAAATATAGGTATGTACTATGTAGCAACATGTTTATATTATTTTTGAAAAATCATAAAACCTGTTGCAATTTTGGTAATAAAAAACTAAAAAATAAGTATAGGTATATAAACCTGATAAATAAATAAATAACAACTTTATTTTGAAAAATACTGTTATACAATAGGTACTACTTTAATAAATAAGTAATAACGAATAACGTGATATGTGAAAACCTTGATAAACGAACACGCACATATATCATTTCTTCGTATAATCTACAATCTAGATGTCAATTATAGTTTAAACACAGTTTTGTCACAAAGACTAAAGAGACTTATGAAATCTTACATATACGAACATAGGGCCAACTATAGCCAAGCTCCACCAACAACTTTAACAGCCCTCCGCCCCTCCCAAACATTAACTTAATTTTTTTGAGCTTATTCAATTTTATAGTTCGGCCTCCCCAAATCTCAAAATTATCGCCTATTGTACCCGACCAAACGTCCAAACATAATATTTTTTAAGATATTTTTCAATGCTATCCAAATATAATTTTTCCCGACAATTGTATGTACCTACATTTAAGTTAAAAAATACACAAATATGCTAATTCAAACTTTGTATTCAATTTCGCCATTTCATAAGACAAATTTATAACTTGCAAGCAGTCCTGAACCATACAAACAATATATTTATTAGGAGGGAAAATGTCAATGGGGGGGGGGGGGGTTAAACACCCAAAACCCCCCCTGGCTACGCCATACTGCGCCCGCGTGATCGCGAGTGGTTGCTGATTGCCGTGTGGCAATTAGGCAAATCGGTACTCGGTATAGTCGAACCTCGCGTTCGCTACTCGTGCCAAAAATACGACTTGTCACCGTCTAACTTAGAGCTGAGAAGTTTGTCCGCCGCGGTCAATCAGGCTATAACCATAGTCGTTGAAATGTTGAGATGTCACCGAATCATGTCATTCTTTCGTGTGTATACCTATATAATAATTGTAAGGTCTACCCATGTTCGTGGGCCAATTGTTTTGCGTGTAACAATATAAATGTGTATTTAGTATGTAAGGATTGTGGTCTGGGCGACCACCATTTTAAACAATTATTGTATTATAAACCTTTTTGTAAGAAATACAGGTGTTTCCGTCTTATAAATTATATATATAGTACCACTATTTTGGATAATCCTTCCAGCTTCCTGTCCCCAACACACTCGCTAGTCGTTGCCGACAACAGCTAGATTTGTAGAATCGGTAACAGCGCAACAGATAAATAAAATATAATTTGTTCTAATCTATTGGAAAAATTCAAAATATCTTAAAAATGTAATTTGTATACATAATTTAACGCTAAAAAAGTTTATTCAAGTCAAGTAGTTTATTTTTTTAAATATCTATATTTTTTGGGAGTAAATTAACTTGAAACGTTATTTATGTATATATTTACGTATTTTTTAGACACTTTCTGACATAAGTATATTTCCTAAAACATTTATTATTTACATAATTTTAATAATTTTTGTCAAAATATGTTTAACTGTTGTAGTATCAATTTTTCTTCACGTTTTATAAACATACAGATGGCGACAATTATGATAGATCGGCTATGGTAATGTTACCACTTACCGCACTGTTTTCTAAAGCAACTACTTACGTGGAATCTTGTTTTAAATGTTCAATCCTTAGATATCCTTAGACCTTAGATATTCAACATCTTATACATTTTTAACTAGGTACAAAATAATTATTCAATTTTAAATTTGATAAATGTTGTCAAAATTCGATCTTTAAATGCTTATAAAAAAAATATTGTGCCTATGTATTTTTAATATTTTTCAACTGCTATTGTAACAATATATAAGGAGCCTTGTAAGCTGTATTAAATTTTCACGCTTTTTTACCCAACAAATACAATTTCATTGATATTTATAGAAAAAAAAGCTAAGGAATTGAAAACTGACGATGTCCGTAAACAGCTCGAAAAGAGTCAAATTATTTTCAAAATTTTATCGTGTATAGAAAATGCTAATATAAACATTCAGTGAAATTTTCAAGTATTTACAGTCATTCGTTTTTAATAACAATAAAATAAGAAAATCGTTACATGACAAATCGAGTGAATATCAAATGTTGTAAAAATATATATTTCAAACGCTCATAAAAATTTAATTTGACTTTCTTGTTGATATTTATTATTTTTTTTTTTTGAAAAAGTTTAACTAATTTTATTGACATTTTTTTTTTGAGAATTGTAGAAAAACTTACGAAGAATCTTGTATTACATATTAAAATTCTCAGATTTAAAAAGAACATTTTTTATGAATTCCTAACTCAAAATAATTTGCAAATTTCCGTCATTTTTACCAGGGTGACCTTAACCGTTAATTTTTGGTTCGGTTTCATAATTCGTTTTTGAACTTTATTTGCGATAAACGTTAAATCAAGCTTTGTTCAACAAACGGTTAAAGATGTAACGTTATAAATTAAATGGTTCACCGAACATTTTACTAGAAAACGTTAAAATTGTTTATGTTTTTTTGAAAATTTCGCCTAAAAACTTTAAAAATTTAAAGTTCTTGAATGGTGAACCTAATAAACATTGTTAAGTTATTCGTTCTTGTAAATTTAATCAAAAGAACGTTTTAAAATAATATGTTCATGAACATTTAATGAGAAGAACGTTTTGAAATAATACGTTCTTGAACATTTAATCAGAAGAACGTTATACAGTAATATGTTCCGATTGTTGAATTGTTATATGTTAACGTTTGTAAGACGGAGACAATAAGGACAGGTGCTAAATAAAATAATATTTTGTTAAATTGTAGGTACCATTTATATCTACATAAATAAATTATAGAATACAAATAGATGTATGAACAGTTTTAAAAGTTAAAACTAAGATTATTAATTTGGACCTGAAACTTAATTATTCGCACGCCTATAATTTCATATTAGTTAAGCTGTATACCATTTACTACTTCAGTAGGTACCTTTTAATTACGATTTACGATGTACGTTGTTAACCTCTTCGATGTTTTGTAAAAGCTAAATATTGTTAAATATGTGTTAGATTTTTTAAATATATTAGGTATATGTATATTTTTTATTTGTGTTAAGGCTTTGATAACTGTGGTCATTAGCCAGTTACTGTAGTGGAAGGTTAGGTTGTTTAAACATGTGTATGCGTGGCTAGGATTTGACACTAAAACTCTTGTGGTCACCCATCCGGGAACCAGTGACACTGGCCAGAAGCCCAGAACATGTATGTGATTAAAGCCATACATTGCGTTACATCAGGCCACTTTTAAATGTTTATTATTCATTCTCTGGATGTTTTAGATAATATATTATATTATACTTATCGGTTTATCGCTATCATGATAGACATTAAATTATATATACCTATATCAAACATTATTGGAATTTCAAAAGTCATAATATTTTATAATTTTTACAATAGAGTAGGTAATAAAAATTGATGATATTATGTGTCTAGTCTACTATCAGCAAATGCGTTATACACTTTATAATACATATTCTATCTATACTTGCTAAATGAATAGTATAATATACAGATAATTAATATTAAAACTGGATTTATATTTTATGATTCTATTTCGTACTTCCTTACGTTTTGTAATCTACCTAACAGCCAAATGTTATTTTTACATGAAACTGTTTTAGTGTTATAATAACATATCGTGAGTGTGTGCTTCAATTATTAAGTATTTTCATAAATTAATATAAATTATTACTTATTATATAATAAGCTACAATAACTATGCCAAAAATTATGAATTGTGGTGATCCAGTGAGACGGTACTTCAATATCACGCTAAAGGTGAAAATACAAAAAAATCTACATGCAAAATTCAAAATTGCAATAAAATATTTGCAGTAAGTTTCAATTAAATAACATATTAATAAGTCTTACAATTTACATATTATTATATATGAAAACGGGTGTGACTCCAAGGTAAAGTGGCAAGTACACCTTAGTTAACCATCGATTTGTTTTTTTTTTAATTCAAGTATATCCAATATCCATGTTTTAAAAACAATGTAACAAAAAAAAATTAGTGGAAAACAATAGTTTTTGAAAAATAAAGTTTTATTAAATATATACTGATTACCGGGACTAAGTCACTCCGAATCTACAGGTTGTATCTTAAGACATTTTACGCGGGTTTTTTCAACACGATTATGAATTAATGATAAGGAATTTTTAAAAAATACATGTTTCTTTATTTTGAACAGACTTATACTATTAGGACCTATGCTTTAAATTTTTTTTCACATTTACTTTTTTTATTAGGTGGCTAAGGTAATAATGGTAGTTTACTATATAGTTCAAAATAATGAAATCCGTTTTTTTTTAATTTTTTGAAAATTCCGTATACTTGATCCATAATCGTTAAAAAAAAATCAGCATACAGTTCACATAAGATACACCCTGTAGCCTGTTTAATTTAAATTGTAAAATATAAGCTCTAAATATATATAAAATTATAACCAAATAATGTTTAAAAAAAATATTAATATGTCTAATAATACTTTAAGGGTAATCATTTGGGTAATTTGAAGCGTTACTTAAAGGTCTTTCACGCGTTAGAATATCAGCAAATATTATTGAGGAGATGAAATTAGTACAGATACTACAAATACCGTTTTCTATGTCATCGATTTCTTCCAAATTC
>NC_042493.1:114972773-114995729 GCF_005508785.2 Acyrthosiphon pisum
TTACCTATATACTTTTATATGTATATAATAACGTTTCATAACGTTATTTTCAAAGTTCGAAGAACGGTTTAGTTCGTGATGTTCTATGTGTCAAAAGTTTGAAGAACGTATTAGCTTATTGCGTTCTTCGTGTAATTGTTCAAAGAACTTTATAAGTTATAACGTTTTTGTAGTAATTGTTCAAAAAACTTAATAGGTTATGATGCTCCTTATGTCAATTATTTTTATTAATTTATATTCATAGAAATTTAAAGATTATAACGTTTTTCGTGAAAAAGTTCAGTAAACTTAATAGCTTATAATGTTATTTCATATGAAGGACCAATAATATAATTAAATATTTGGTTTCGTTCTATTATATTTTGGTTCATGAACAACAATAATGTTCTTTAACCGTTTTTTCGAGTTCCGTTCGGAAACCCTGATTTTTTGTCAATATTTGAACTTTAAATGCTTATACAAAAAATTGTGACCATGGATTTTTAATTTTTTTCATCTGCTTTTTAAATAATAAACTAAGAGTCCTAAACAACTGTCCGTAAACAACTCAAAATAAGTCAAAATATTTGGAAAATGTTATGGTCTATAGAAATTGCTAATTTAAACATTCAGTCAAAATTGCATGTACCTACGGTCATTTGTTTTAGAGTTGCACCAAAAACCGAAATCTCGAAAACAGATTTCGCGTAAAAATTCCCGTTTTTTCTTTTGTTTTTCACGTCAATTTTGAAAACTACTGAGAAATTTTTACTTTTACTAATTTTACTACCCCCCAAAGTACTAACTAGATTCACTTTCCTATCAGAAAAGATACTGTTGAAGAAAATCCAAGCACTTTTACTGTCCTAAAAGACAGACACAAAAAAAAACACATCATTGTAAAATCAATACATTCATCGCTCCGCTCAGAAACTAAAAATAAATGAAGATAATAAAAATTACAACGGAAAATCATATTACGGCTTTTATCATGGCTATAATAATTAGGTACTTAATATATTGAGTTATAATAACGTTTAATTGTATTAGTTTTGTAATATACAACTATTTTAATGTATTTTACTACAATTCATTAATTAATATATTGTTTTTAAAAAAGAAAAGAAACTCTACAATTCTAATAGGTATTCAAACTGTACATTGTTTCTCCAAGTTTAACGCTAGTGTTGGTTAAAGGAGCCACAGAACAGAAGAGAAAATAAAATAATGATGTCCATCATTTTGTTATGATGGTCGATGAATAAATTAATAAATGATTAACATTATCCATTTTTGTCTTTAACAATTTGGCAGCTTTTGTGAAGAGAAGTGAGCCATAGGATAAAATTGTTTGTTATGAAACAGCTCAATCTATTATGATTAAGACAAATTATAAATTAAGTTTGATTAATTATTTAAAATTATGGTTTTAAAACAATTGTTTTTAATGGTGAAACGTGATTAATGATTACAGAGATCTAAACTTTGCACATTTCTTAGTGAGCCAAAAACCCTGATAAATTAAATGCTAGGTATCTGTAATGAAATACAAAAAGCTGGGCAAGTGGGTGTCGCCCTGATGTACAATAGCCAGTAAGTTACTAGTGGGTCACTGTAATGGATGGTGTTAAATTTAACTTCAGTGATATACAGTGTTGTGTAAGTTACTTTTAAAAAGTAATTAAGTTACCTATACTCGTTACTAAGAGATAAATGTAATTAAGTTACTTTACTCGTTACTCAAATAAAATTGTAATGAAATTACTTTACTTTTCAAATAGAAAAGCAACTCATTACTTTCTCGTTACAAAAATAATTTTTTTTTTTAATTTCTTTGCAATTATCTTTTGCAGGCAAATTGAACAAGCAAATTCTTTATAAAACATCAAAACCATTGAAAACTGAATTGTGCCGAGTTAAAATTAAATATGTATACATATTATATTGGTAAACACAATAATACCCGCATTATACATATATTTTTTTTCAATTCGCAATAGGTACCTAGGTACTTAATAATTCGAAACTGTAACGCGTTATTCTATAGAAATTGCATTTTCGATACTTGGAAATAATTCTAATGAAATTACGTAACGTTACTACCCAATGTATATGTACATATACTACCCAAAGTATATTTTGCAAGACTACAAGGAAAATTATTTCTGATTGGATGGTATATCTATAGGTACCTATCCAAATTAATGAATGAACACATCCGGGCAAAAATAACTTTGGAATCTTTTCCGGGTATTAGGCAATAAAATGAATAGTTTTTGCTAATTTTTATATCGAACGATAGGGTTTAATCAATAATTATTTTTAATATACTTTTTGAAAGTTATAAATGGTAAGAAACTGAGTTATATATGGTCTCTTCCAATGTACGGACAACATACATTTAACTACGGTGTTGAATTCTGTCCCAATTAGGTAGTTATGTTTATATTTTGCTAATTTTGGTATTAACCAAAATGATTTAATTTTATAACTTTTAAATCAAGTAGGAGTAATTTTAGATGATCCTGTCTACAGTCAGCCCACATTCGGTCAATTTCCAATTTTCAATTAAATCTTATTTAGGCAACAATGCTTATTTTTTGACAACTTTTATGTCAGCCGATAGTGAATAAACTATTAAATATTTGTACAAATTGTATTGCTTTTAAATCTTGGGAATTCAAGTATTCAATTACAGTGTACAGATCGTCCAGTCTACAATTTGGACCCTAACCAAGCAACCATGATATTATAGTCCACTACGCTGTCCCTTTTTATAAATAAAGCATATTTTCTGATAATTTTGTTGTCGGACGATAAAATGTATTTATTAGTGATTTATACATATTTTATACATTTTATATAATAAAGAACCTTGTTTCAAACCGTCCTGTCTAAAATTAATTGCTTTGTGAAGACGTATAGTACTGTTTTCAAAGGTCTAATCATATCTATTTATTATTATGTTATTTAAATGTCACGTCTTTGATAAATGTTGGTTTTCTTAAATGCAACTACTATAAAATGATGAAATAAAATCCATAGCTATATTATTATTCTAATTATCAAAATTATATTATTATACTAATATCGAGTGGCATTAACAATCACATTTATTGAATGAATAGTGAGCTAATTTTAGTGGCAAAATAAATTTAAATGAACCAATCAATTAATTGGTATGTATTTCATGTAACTCGGTATCATTATCTATGGTTGTAATTATAATTGGTATTTAGTTTAATGAAGCAATAAATCACCAAGCAATTAATCATCGATAAGATCCTTTATAAAAACCCATAACGAAAATGAAAAAGCATTTAGGTTAAACTCAGTTCGTAGTTGTTCAACATAAGAATTTTTTGTGTTTTGTATTGTTATTTTGTGTGCTCTCTTGTAAGTATAGTCTCCTGTATCGATTTCAAGATAAGAATATTGATTTTTATACCACTTTTAAAGCGGAAAGAAATATCGATTTTATTTAGGTAAATTGACATTTTGATCTGTGTTTTCACTTAGACATAATATTATGGCTGTTTAGTAAAAAAAATAATTTTTATTTTGAATTTATTTTAATAATTTTTTTGGTATCACAGTAGTTTATATGTGTTTATTTATAGGTACCTATATAAATTATAATATAATAATAAATATAATAATATATATTGGTATTTTATACATTATGTTTGAATCACTGATTGATTAGTTTGAAACAATAAAATGTAATCTATTACATCTACCATAAAAGTATAGTATCTTCAACGTGTTTTTTAACTTTGCATTTACAGAATATCCGTGAAACTGAAAATGTTGAAAATTGTGAAACGGATCTTATGAATACATCTGAATCCATCTCTGAACAAGATCACGAGACAGTTCTAGTTGATGACATACAAAACGTGTCGAATGAATATTATGTTTCAAATAAACAAAAAAAAAAAATTATCAAGAGATGATGCACGGATTGAAGAGGCCTTAGAGATGTTAAAAAAAACTTTAGAAGAGCCAAAAAAAGAAATAGACGAGAGCGTTTTATATTGTAATTACTTTTCTAGTAAGTTTAAAAATACACACAAAGAACAAGAATGCTTCTCGAAAATGATATAAATAAATTATTACTTGATGCTGATCTTGGAAAATATGAAATAGATACTACTAAACATCCACATTATATTGACTCATCATCAGCCGAACCTGGTCTGGTGATTCCTGCAAATTCCTCTCAAGATAACAAATAACACACTCGGTATACTTTTCCTCAGACTTCACCACCAGAATCGACATGTATATCTTTTTCAACTTTATCCGGTTCCCAAGTTCAACATTTTTCAGACAATTTTAACCCTTCATACACTTTTCCACAAACAGCCACACCAGAATTTCCATCTGCAACTACATCTTTATTAAGTACACCTGAATTGAACTATCAAAGCACTTCTGATATATAGTTTATTAACCTATATAAGTTTGCATACTATAGCATTAAAATAAGTAAGTTTTTGTATATTTTTTGATTAAATAACATATATTACTAAAGTTACAAGGATAGTAACAAGTAACAAAAATTAGAATATAATATATTAATATTATATGTACCTACCTAAATGTTATCTTTGTTATTTACCCGCGGAAAGAAATCATATAGGTATATACATATTATATTAAATACCTAATATGTTTATATTACATTTTATACAATAAAAAAGTGAAAATGTCTTACATTTTAAATTTTAAAATTTTTTACTGTCTGTACCTAAATAGTTTTAAAAAACATCATTAATAATCATTTAGTGATTTTTTAGAGTTTTATGTCCTTTGTCTTATAGTTATTTAAGACTAAATAAAATACCTACATTTTATTCTTACCTCGTTCATGTCTGACAATACACTTGTTAATGCAATGTATACTTGTCTTCTGGTATGATACTAGATATTGTAGACTTTAAGATTTTGAATGTGTATTGTAGACTAGTATGCGAATCCCCGGTGGCCAGAAAACGTAAAGTCATGGCTAATGTTTTCTTTACACTAATAATATAGAATAATACTTTTTATTAAAATAATTAAATTAAATTAAGTTAAAAGTTACTCATGTATTTTTTCGTTAACTCGTTAAGCTAAAAGTTAACTTTGAAAAAAAAGTAACTTAACAGAGTCTAAAGTTAAAATTATCTAATTAAAAAATTAAAAAATTCCAGACGCATAATATGGTTTATTAGATAGTTTATGTTTATGCTAAAGAAAATTACTGGGGAAATTTAAAATGATACCTCAAAGTAAAAACCTCATTCAAAAATTAACGAAAATTAACTTAATTTAGATATTTTTGAAATAAAATTAACTCAGAGTTAACACGTTCATCTTGAAAACAAGTAACTTATTAAGTTGAAAGTAAATTTGAAAAAAAAGGAACGAGTTAATTAACTTAATTAAAATGAACGTTAATGTACGACAAATTCAATGACTGCGAGAATGCATAAGAAATGTCTTATAAAATGTTCCTTGGAACAGTAGTATCAAGTATGTTCATCTTTGACGTGAAATATTTAACTATTTTAGATTCCAATCGGCAATCAGGGCCGGACATACAGTATGATTTTTTTCGTTTAACGTTATTATTTTTTTGAAAATGTATTTAAGTTTTGATTTCATTTAACATTATATAGATCGGCGATAACTCATAATTTTTTTCAAAAATATATTCTATTGTTATTTTTTGCATAATTAACCATTTTGATATGTATATAAATTAAGGATATACAACTATCATGAATTGGTCTGGTTTTGATAATTTCAATCATTCTCGAGTTTTAGTGAATTTAACACTGAAATCCGGGTTTTAAATTTTATTTTATTAGTTTTACTTGAAAAAATAATTATGTTTACCATGCACTGTTTTTACTTTATCAAATATTATTTATTTTAATTTCTCGAGGGGTTGTTTACGACGTAAAAATCGTGATTACGATAGAAAATTAAATAACAATAAAAAATATTTTGTGGATTAATATTTGTTTAAGATAAATTAAAATTTATAAAAATGAATTATGTGTACATCCTTTAATATTTTTCTCCGGCTATTATAAATCTAACACGATGGGAGTTAATGGTTCTTATAAAGCATCTTATCGATGATTAATTTCTTTATTAAACTAAACACCAATTATAATTATAACTTTAGATAATAATTCTGAGTTGGACGAAAATAAATCAATTCAACAGTTCATTTAAAATATGTATTTAGCCACTAAATAATGTTTAAGGGATAATTAGCTCACTATTGATCCAATAAACGCGATTGTTAATGCAAACCGGCATTAGTATAATATTATAATTAAAATAATTAAAATAACAATATAGATATGGATTTTATATTTCATCATTATAATATAGCATATACATTTAAGAAAGCCAACATTTATCAAAGACGTGAAATTTAAATAACATAATAATAAAAGTCATAAAATAGATATGATTAGACCTTTAATAACAATACCACGTCTTCACGAAGCAATTAATTTTAGACGGGAAAGTTTGAAACAAGTTTTCTTACTACATAAAATATATATAAAACTTATAAAATATGTATAAATTACTAATATAGAAAAAAAATGTTCGTCTGACAACAAAATATATGTTTTATTGATAAAACGGGACAGGATAGCAGACCATTATATCCTGGTTGCTCGGTTTAGATCTAAATTGTACGTCCCGCCTGTAGACTGTAGACAGTAGTTGAATCCCAAATATTTAAAAGTAATAAAACTTGTGAGTACAGATATTGAATAGTTTATTCACTATTGGCCGACATAAAAGTTGTCAAAGAATATTGCCTAAATAAGACTGAATTTCTAATTGAAAATGTACCGAATGTGAGCTGATATGTATACAGGACCATCTGCAATTACTCCTAACTGATTTAAAAGTTATAAAATTAAATCATTATGGCTGACACCAAAAATAGCTAAATAAACATAACTGCCTAATCAGGACAGTATTCAACACCATAGTTAACCGTTGCTGGGGTTCGGTGTGTGCTGGGTGGACCGGAAACGGGAAAACACAGTATTCGCTACGGCGGGAACATAATAGTATTATTTTATTTGGAAACCGGTCGCGTGGCGCCATCTAGCGGGTCTCTGACGCGGGGCCGCCACACTCAGCGTTTGGCCGGGCTAGGACAGAAACGGCGTTCATACGCTCTACCTTGTCATGGTATCTAGTCGGTTACTAGATATATAAACTGCCTATCAGACACTGTTGTATGCGAAGGTCTGACGCACGGTTACCTCCAAAATCGCCGCATGGTGAAAATGGTGATGGTCGCATCCTCCTACCGACTTCAAAAAGTAGTCATTCGAGGAAACAATATACACGTGACACACACCGGAAAAAATCATTTCATATTTCTGTCAAATCTATGGGTGAAGCGATCAACGCTCACCCAATACGTCGTGCCGTGCGTGCTTTCGACCTTCGTAAAATTTTTGTTTTTTTTTTTAAAATTTATTAATTTAGAATTTTATATTACTTATAGTATCAAACCTACGGACTATATTATTATCATTTGTTTCCTCGACAGTACCCACTCTATTCCAAAGCTCACTAAATACTAATTTATAACTAACTAACGATTTGTTAATATTATTTGTTAATATTATTTGTCTCATAATCACGAAGGATTAATAAATATATAATGGAGATATTGTTTTTTTCATTGGAATATTGGATAATAGTAAACACTTGGTTTCTCTGTGAAAACAAAAGTTATTTATTACTTATTATTTACATTATTTACAAAATTACAAATTTACCTGTGAAAACAACAGAAACAACAATTTATGTTACTATTGTCACTCTTAATTGTTATTATTAACAATTTAAAAAAACATTATTAAAGTCAATTTGTTTGGTCAACAATCTTAAAGAAATTCTTATATATTATTATTATCAATTTTACAATTTTATCACTATATCATCTTATCAATGTTTGATTATAATAATAATAATAGTAATATTTAAAAGAAAGTATTTTCTTTACAAATATATTTATAATTAGTATTATTGTAGGATATCCGACTATAATAATATGATTTATTTTAAAAAATGTTTGATAAACCAACAAATAATTAACAATAGAATGGCTAAAAAATGGGGATCGGTTTAATACATATGATAATATTATGCACGCTGTATAGAATTATTATTTTATAGGTATTTTATATTAATAGACTATTGTCACTATAGTGTAACTACTGAAATATGTAAGAAAGCCAAAAAATATTTTTTTAAATGTTTTGTACCAAGTGTTGTAGTTAATCTATTCCCAAGCCTTTTTTCTTCATAATTTTTTTCTTCCATATTTTTTTATGTAATTACTATTTTGTTTATCTTTTAAAATAAAAGATTTTTTATTGTATGGTACCTACCCTATAAAATGTGTATAAAATAGAAATGTATAATACAGTAATACTTACTGTCAGTACCTAACTAATAACTATAATATGAAATAGTACAAAAAAAAAATATAATAGATAGGTACTCACCTTTTTTTTTATAACTAATAAATAATAGCAATGTCTATTACCTATAAGTAGGTACATATATTATTGCAACAGGGATTTATCCTTATTTATTGTACCGTCACGGAAGAATCAACAATTAAATATTTATAGTCGTTTTAGGCAAAGCGTGTTTTTGAACTGTTCAACATAAACCTTTGTGGATATGGTTTGATAATTACAATTTGGAAACGTATTGTGCTGTTTATTGCCTAATTACGTCATATAAAGGACTGCCGATCACCCATGTGTAAATATGTATTCATAATTCATACGCCTGTTTAAGTAATTTTAAGTAATTTATAACTTTTATTTTATGCCTTTACTCAACAAAATAGTGAGAACAATATTTGTAACGATATGGTAATATGACTAAATATTAAATAACGAAAATTATTTTCGTATTCTTAAATTTGAATAAACCTAGTAAAAATATGTTATCTACGATACTAATTATTATAGATAATTGTTGGATGTATTATACTACGTTAATACTTAATTTATATTGATAATATATTAATTAAAATAGTAGGTAGCAATAATAAGTAGTGGTGTTAATATTAATGTGCAATTATATAATTTAAAGATAGGTAGGTACCCATTAAATTCAGGGTCTTGCACCCGAATTAAACCGAACACTAAACACCCGTATTAACCAAAACCCGAATAAATCATTAATTAAGAATATTTTTGTTTATTATAAACTCTTCATGTGATATATCATTTTGTATGTATTTTTTGTAGTGAGTTTGATTCTGTAGTTAGTTGTTTAATAATAATAATAAATTAACAGGAACGATCTTACAATCAATCACAGGTAAATCCAATAATTATTTTCTTAAAAATAAAATCCAATAAAATCGTATTATACCTACCTAATATAATATATTATAATTAATTACTTTATTAGTATATAAAATAAATCCTAATATAGCCAATAGCAATATAAATTAATTTCCCATTGTTTTAGTTCTTGTAGTTTCTTAGAATTTAGAAAAATGTAACTTCTGTACATTAATAAACCGAGTTTGGTCTAAAACAAATATTGCGAATTCGTGTTAAAAATATATATATTTATAATATAAAAATTGTATAATTTTTGATTTCGACATCTTGAACTAGATCCAAATTCCTTACATAAACCTCTATCAAAGTATATATGATCAGGGCAGCCATCATTGAAAAATCCTGGGTATGCCACTGCAGTGTGTTGTCTCCGTCTCACAAAATACGTAACACATACAAAAAACTGTTTTGCGCGGGAAAGAAACCGCGGGAAGGCTTCAGCCATAACTAAGAAACGAAATTTTCATCACGGAAAATAGAGAGCGTTTACTGTGAAATATTTTTATTTTTTCGATATCGGAACTACAAGAAAAATTATTCTTGTTTGAAAAACTCAATAATAATAGACTTTGACAATATGAACTTTTTTCGTATAAGTGATGTCAAAAAAGTTAAAATGGCATTTCACATTTGAATTATATTGTATATACATTTGTACAATGGTGGGCAAGTTAATGAAAATAATTAACTGTGGAAAGTTAAGTTAATTCAATTAAATTACCTTCAGTTAAGTTAATAGTTAACAAAAAAATTAAATTCAACTAGTTAAGTTAAAAGTTAAAATGGAAAATAAAATTAACTTAACTCAGTTAAAAAAAAAAGTCAATTTTTTTTTAAGTCATAATTCATAATTCATCAATTGCCCTAGTATTTTGATTTGTACGGACATTTACCAAGACGCTTAGCACTGTGCAAACATAAAACTTAAAATTATTATTATATTTCATTGTTAGCAGATTATATATAAGTTGTAGGCTATATAAGTTATAGGTTAACTTATAAACTTTAAATTATACTAAACTTGTTAGAGTCTAGAGAAGATATTAATTATTAGAAGTAGTACACATTTTACTGTAAGTCTTCTATCCTAGTTAGACTTATTATATTTAGTAGCATTATAATAGTATATTATTAAAATAAAATCAATGAATAATGATAATAGTATAATACCTAACAAAAATTGTTTCCATATTTATTTCGAAAATGTTATTTTCTAATCTCATACGTTTGCTTTTATTTATAACGAATACAGCAATATAAATTATAATTTATAAATATCTCGGACGTTTTTTTGTTTTGTCCATTGGAATTATTGTCGTATTTACCAGAAACCAGTATATGTTATTGATATAATGATTTTCATTTTAAGACTATGATATTTAGTTTTAAACCTGTTTTTAGGAATTGGAGAGTTAGATAAAACAAAAAATCGGATTATTCAATACCGAGTAGATCATTAAATAATAGAGTTCGTGAAAATAGCCAGTCCATACAATGGATAGTATACTAATTATTACTCTTTAATGTAGTACCCTATAGAATATAGATTATATATAAATTGGATTATTATGAATTTGATGATTATTATATTATTAGAAAAATAAATTACCAAAATTGAATGATAAGTTTTGTCTCTTTGGTTCCCATGATAAAAAAAATGTAATTAACTTTAACTGTACAATAATGATAATTAACTTTAAAAAGTTAAGTTAAGACAATACAAAATTTAATTGAATAAGTTAATAAGTTAAAAACAAAAAAAACTAACTAGTTAAGTTAAAAAGTTAAAAAAAATTAACTTTTTAACTTAACTTTAACTTTTTAACAATTTAATGCCCACCATTGCATTTGTAATCTTAACTAGGTACCTATCTATCACTACCGCCTGACATGGGTGTAGCATACCCTAATTAACAAGGGTGATTTAAGTGCTTGACTATTTTTATTAAACCATATTAAAATTGAATGTATTGAATTACAACATCAATAGTCATTAGAGTTATAAACTTATATAAATAGTTAAAATGTACCTACCTATACATAGTCAATCAATATATATGCAATGTATATTTATTGAATTATGATTGTGAGGAGAGTACCTAGGTACCTACATAAAAAAAAACAAAACAATTTTAAAAGTTTTATTTTATTATGACATTATAATATTATATTAATATCCTTAATAGAAAAAAAACGTAGCATTAATAAAATTGACCTAAGATTTCCGCTGGGAGGCCTCTACACTCCGTCCGGTCTGCTTTTTTATTTTTATTTTTTTCTATTTTATAACATTGTTATCAATTGTTCTTAATGTTCATATTTTTATAACAGATTGAATAAAAAAATCACATAAAAACAAAAAAAAACAAAAAGATTTCAAATAAAAACATTTTACCTCTCTTATGATAAATGTAAGTCAAGCCTGCGTTTATTTGAACTCAATATATTTAAAATATCTTCAGTTTTTATTTCTGAAGATAAGTCTTGTTAAATATGTAAAATAGAGATGTTTGAAAACCGATCATTTGTCATTGTACTTTTGATCCATGTATTTATGCGCTTCATAACTGAAAAATATCGTTCACATGATGGGGAACTTATTGGTATTGTTAAGGTCGCTTGAAGTATTTGTACAAATTTGGAAACATATTTATTATAATTAATTATAGATGGCAAAATGTCATTTAAATAAAAAATTTCTTTGTTTATGCAATTTTTAGCAACCAATATTTCTGATTTTAAACACATTTTATTGATACACAATACTTTCTAAAAACATAGATAATGTAAAATAACATTGAATATCCAAGTGTGTTTATTATTTTACGTTAATTTAAAAGCATAGACAAAACCTAACCTAGGGGGACTGACCCACTAGTCCCCCTCGATCCTTCGAACATGCAGCCTGAGTTCCGAGTGGTTCATCCCGCGCAAAACTGTTTTTGCTATGTAGTACATATTTTGTAAGACGGAGACTGCAACACTTGTAGCGTCCTCGTTGTAGAGCTATTATTAATAATTGTTTTAAACGTAAGTTTTTTCTTTAAATATGCTCTATATGATGATTTAATATATTTTTTATACATTTATAATTTTTTTAAGGCAGAAATTTACTTAGTTTATGCACACAATTTTCACTTACTTAACACAGATGAGCTTCAGAGCCTGTCGCATTCCAATAAATATCCAGACAAACCTAGACAGCATAGTGGTTCTCATAAAGTATGAATCTATTATAATTTATTTCTCTGTACAATATATTTAACATTTTAATTATAACATAATATTATTTTAGTGGTTGGTGAATTAGCGGAAAGTAAAGTAATATTTGATACTACAGAATGGTATGACACAGAAATCAACCAATCTGGACCACAAATGACTACACCATGTTTTAGTAGTAGTCTTATTGATATGTTGAACTCAAGCATTGTATTTATTTATGCGTAGCTAAATTTTTTTTTGTAAGCTAATAGTACCTAATCCCTTAGTAGCTCATGCTGTAGGTACCCCATAAAAAAAAGTTTTTAATTGTAGGTTGACAATAAATTAACAATACATAAACTATTATGCATAACAAAAATGTCTAAAAAACATTTTTTATTTTTTATATTACAAAACATGATTTACTTTTTACAACATATTTTAGAAAAAATGACATTCTATTCTAGTAACATCAATTGGAATACAGGCCCCTATACTGTGGGACTTATACATTTTAGGGCCTTAATTATAAAATATTAGGGGGGGGAACCCAGAAAAGCCCACCCATTCTATGCGCACTTCTTTGTAAATAATTATATATATTATATTATATTATATATTATAGTGTCACACATCTGTGATCTGTTACTACAAATTAGTAATTACAAAATAATAATAATAATGATAATATATAAATTTTATTTAAATATAAAAACTATCAGCAATACTAATTTCTTAATATTTAATGTAACAGTTTTTAATGTTTAAATGATTTGATGCTTAGATACAAATTTATATAAATTGCATTAATAACTGGGCTGCCATATTATATTTTGTTTCATGCTTACAATATTATATATATTAGTAGATTGTTAAATTAAAAATCAAAACAATATTTTATTTAATGAATTTCCAAATATTTAGTTGTACTTCCTGCCTTCATTCAAAAATATTCAGAAATCTTCGCATATACAATGAGAATTAAAATTTTTTTTATTTTAAAAATGGGTTTTTGAAAGAATTTTGACTAGATTCTTCCTAAGTAATGTACACCGTATCCATTTAGTATCATTGATAATTGATCTGTAATTAAACATCAGTTAATTATATTTTATTTGCATATCTATATTAGGTATATAATACATGTCTTAAGTTGAAAGTAATAAAAAATATTTGGGTTGCCTATAATTACTTATATTTACTTTGAGACCTTTCTTAAGATTTGAGGAACAAAAATTAACCATCTAGAAGAATGGGAAAACTATGGTTCCCATGATAAAATAAAGTAAAAAAAAAAATAGACAAGTGGGTTCCACTCTGCTGTACAGTTGTTGTCAAGCATGTCGTTGTAATGGATGTGTTATATTTGAATTCAATGATAAAAAATTGTGTACGAAAAACGATTCTGAGCGGAAATGTCGTGTCATACTTGTATAAATAATCAAATTTAATAGTTAAAATTTTTTTTTATAAAAATCTAAAATATCTCAAGGCTATAAATAGAGTGACTTTCCAGTGAATTTTTTCTTTTTAATTGAGGGCGACAAACTTGTTAGGAACTTTCTATTAAAATTTCTAATGTTAGCTATGAAAGGATAAACTTTTATGTATTTCAAACAGAAAAATATTTTGAAAATATTTGACATTTTGATGAATTTTGTCAAAATTTGAACTTTAAATGCATATAAAAATTAACCATGCATATGTAAATTTAATAGTTTTAACTTACATTAATTAAACTTAAAGGAATCTCGGCATTAAATCGTCAAGCTATTTACTACGTTAAGAAGTTCTTATCGAGAATAAATTGAAAAAAATTTACGAACTTCGAAAAATTTCTCAAGGCTTAAAAAGAGTCAAAATATTTAGAAAATGTTATCAATCTTTGGTAAATGCTAATATAAATAGAAATAGAAAAGATGCTATCAAGAAAATTGAAGCATTTTTATCACCCTAAATTTTCCTAATAGGCAAAAAATTAAAAAAAAACACACATCATTGTAAATACAATACATTATTTCTCTCCGCTTAGAATTTTAAATACTAAAAAGGAAAAATTCTTAGCAAAATTATTGATGTAAACAATGCGTAGATATTGCATGTAATAAAAAATTATTATAAATATATTACACATAACTACATAACCTAACCCAGTGGCGTAGCCAGGATTTTTGGGTGGGGGGAGGCAAAGCAAAATAGATAAACGCAACAGAATAAGAATAAACATTATAACATTAATATTGTCAATGTGAAATGAATTAAAAAGAGTACCTCTATGGAAATTTTTCTACAGTTGTATACTTACTGATTATTTGTAAAAATAAATGACGAAACACGTTCAAAAAAATATTTTTACATTGAAATTGGGAGAACGATTGGGAACACAAGTAACACGTTTAGGTACACATTTTTTCAGACACAATAAATGAATGCAACATTTAGGTATATCAAATTTTTAAAATAATACTAATCTGTTTAGGTACACATTAGAATCTATTAACGTTACTGAGGGGACACCACGGGGAGGTTAAGGATCGTAAATGTTGCACTCGTCTTTGTTCATTCTAAATTCACTACATTTAAAGTTACAAAGTATGTATAATGCACTTTTTACCATGATTGGTTTCAAAAACTTCAGTAATATTCATATTCATGATTCTTACTGTTCTGTTAGGAAAAACGAATCAAACTGAGATACTGAGTTTGAATGATAAAATGAATAAATTAAACTGTGGTCATAGAGCTGATATATTGTCTAATATTGTATATGTATTATGTTTGCCCCAAAACTAATTCTCTGATTAGACTGATTTACCGGATAAAATTATAAAATACCTTTTTATTCTATGTGTTCAAACGTTGTCAATTTGTACCTAAACGTGTTGGCGTTTAGGTCCATGTCCATCATTCAAATTAATACGGCCAATCGGGGAGGGGGGGCATGGCCCATTGACCTCCCTCTTGGGTACGCCACTGACCTAACCTAACTTAACCTTAGATTATTGTATGACTTTTGATTCATATAAAAAAAGAGCTTGCCTATCCTATTCCGTTAATATACGTTACCAGGATGTGCCATTTCTGATTTGATTTCATCCTCATTATTTTGTATAACTTTTTTCAAACTTTCTTCCAAAGTACTTATATAGATACTATTAATAGTCCAGGATGTATTATAATTTTGGCCAACCATAAATGGAGATAAATTACAATAAAAATATTTTTGATATCTATTTTGTGTATGACTTAATGTTTCATAAATAGTTTTAGTATATTTTCTTTTACAATAATAGGGAAACCAATATCTAAAAATAATGCATGTATATTAAAATATATAAGTATAAAAAAAAATTATATAATAGAATAAAATACCTGATCTTACGTTGTATATCATAACAAGTTACATTCTCTGTAGCAGAATTTTTTATAGTTAAATATATTAAATGAATCAATTTTAATTGTGGACACACCTAAAATGCAATAAATATTTTTAATTAAAATTATTTACCAAATAGGTATACAATAAAAAACTGTGCAATTTATTTATTTATTGTATTATAGAATTATTCTATAATATAATAAATAAAATTGTTTAATACCTATATTAAATACATTGAGGATGGTTTAAAATTGTCATAAGCCCTAGTTCTTTATTTGACAAGTCATGTTAATGCATTACCTTAAAATTATGTTCTAGCCATAATAATTGTTTATGTATTTGATCCTTATCAAGTTGTAACAAATAATCTTTGCAGTTCTTATTTTTATACTGCAAGTTAAATACAAGAATTAGTGGAATACATTTAAAACATTATTAAATATAATCTTACCTTATGTAGTAAGTCTTTTTCAAGTTCTATTTTTAATATTTCAGAAAGAGACATATCTTCAGTATAATTTTCTTCATCACCTGAAATGTCGTCCACACACCAATTTGGTATAGTGCCATATCCATCGTAATCATTTATTAATATTTCCGAGTGATTTAAATATTTTTTTCCATTATGCTGTTGACATTTTTGTTTGTTTTTAAGATGGTAATTGTGATCATGCGTGACATTATAATTTTTCCTTATATTTAACATAATATTTTTGGTTTGCGGTATTTGTATCATAAATTGTTCATTTACGTTTTCTTGAAAAGGATTTGTCATACTGTCTGTTATCTTTAAATAATTTTAAATCCAAATTAGTTTTAAATTTTTCATGTTAAATAACTATTTATTTTTATTTATGAATCATGAACTATGCCTATTGATCAAACATGAATCATTTTGAAAAATGTTTAAATAACTTGGTCCACAATGATATAAGTATGCATTTTTATCGTGAAAAAAATGCACCATTGGTTACTTGTAAAAAAAAATTAAAATGGAGTTCCATTTCATATTTTAAAAAATGTTCGGTTTGAAGTTTAAAAAAATGGTGGACAAATGGGAAATACTCTGATCAACAAATGAGTGGGTCACTATAACGGATGTGTTAAATTTGAATTCAATGATTTATCATTGTAAAAAAAATTGATTCTTAGCGAAGATGGTCTGTCAGCCTATATCATGGTAGATTATGGAGGTATAGGCATGACCGTATATTCATAATGCGAATAATTGTCCCAGTGGATGTGTTTGGTTTAAGAGTACATCACACCCGTATGTGTAGTCTCCGTCTTACAAATGTACAACATAGCAAAAACTGTTTTTCGTGGGACAAATTTCTGTGTTTGTAGTAGCGGTTCAAAAATTTCTGAAAATATAGGGTGAAAAATTATCTATGCAACAGCATGTCTATATTTTAGATGAAATAAATACAATAAAAGTTATTTGCTTCTAGACATTTAGTTTTTTTGTTTTTTTCATTTGCTTATAAAAAATAATTAGATAGTGCTATTCAAAAAAAGAGCACGCTATTGCACAGATACAGTTTTTCTTTACGTGTTGTTAAAATTTGATAGTACTACAAGAAATATGGTGCGAGAAGAGTTGTCTCGCGCAAAACAGTTTTTGCTATGTAGTACATTTGTAAGACGGAGACAACACATGCGGGTGTGATGTTCTCTTAAGAGTTACTGGTAGATTACACTGCAGTCTAGATGCTGTGTAAATACAATTAACAAATAATATATATCATTAAAAATATAATTGTGAATATATAAATAAGATGTGTACTAATGTATTATAAATTGTATTTACAAACATAGACAAATATTAAAAAACTTAATGTATTAGGTATACATATAATAACATATAGCAGCATTATACGTAGTAGGATCAAAAAGTTCCTGGAATTTCATAGTTATTTTTCTATAAATAAATTCCAGGAACTTTTTGATCCTACCACGTAAGCTATATATATATTTTTAATTAAATATATGTACACATTTTGCTCATTTACATTTTTTCTGAATGGTACATAATGTTAGGTAAAATTGCAACAATAATTATTAATATTGAGGTAAAATTATAAGACTAATAAATAACAATATTACAGATAGTGTTATGTGTTATATACATATGTTTGAAGTAACTATTTTATATTTTTATATATGTAGGTATTAAAAATAAATCTTTGGATAAACTTTTTTAATATTTTTGATTACTAATCGAGATCGAATTGTATTTTCAATATATGAGCATTAAAGGTCATAAAAGTAGTAAAATAGAGTTATTTTAGAAAATATAAATAATATGCAATGTTGAAATAAAAAATCATTTCATATCTAAATTTGCTTGAAAAACTGAAATAGGCTTTTGAATACCAAATTGTATGCCATTTAATTATTTTAAGAGAATTAGAATTCTTAAACTTATTCTTTATATAAAATATTATCTGATTATTAAGTACAAAAGTTGTAAATAAATTGTATATAATTATACACATAATTTATATAACATAGTACAAATATTTATGTCAAAATAATAAAAATTAAAACACAAATAATAGTTTATACTAAATTCTTGCATACAATTATATAGGAAATAAATATAAGCTTACTTAAATAAACAAAAAAAAAAAAATATAATTACGTAAAGTATAATATAGTGTGTATTTAATATTTATTAATAAATAATGATTTCAAATATAATATGTAAAAATAAAAATATAAAGATAATGATTAAAACCTAAGGTTAAATTATAATATAAATAGTTAGTATATTACATTAGTTTAGCCAGTTTAGGTCTTTGTAATGAAATCTAAAGCAAAAACAAAAATCAAAGGACTCATTTCATTTATATCTCATAAATTCATAGATAAATACATTTGTTTTGATAAGTGGAACGACAATAACTGATTTTAATAATATTAAAAATTAATAAGTACTAATACATAAAAAGTAAAAACTAATTCTGTTAATACATTTGGGTATTAAGAACACATACAGAGATTTTTGATTGTCCAGCTCCAGATGTCCAAGCTCCAATCAAAGTACTTATCTGATCTTTTTTTTAAAAATAATTTGAACATATATCAGAATTTAACCTAAGCTCATTTTCTATTTTGGGAATAGCTTTTCTCAAATAAACTTAAAATCAGTAGATATTTTTTTATTAATTGATAACAGAATTCTGCAACTTTGTCATCAAATGTGAATAATGACAACCCCTTAACAGAGGTTGAATTTTAATTAATTCAATATTATAATGAAATACCTAGTTCAAGATGTAAAGATGTGCCGATTGATTAATGACTTAATCCTTGATAAATTCACAGGTAAAATTATATGCTCACCTATATATTTATTAACAAACATGAATAATTGCTTCTTGCAGTTTCAGGCCAGAAAATATTGATCTTCAAAAGTATTCTCTATTAAACGAGTGATTTCAATTTTAAAGCACGATTATACTACTGTTATCATTATTTATTACAATACTGTGGCTTAACAATCACCATTTGAGTAACCCATCTGGAACAATCAAAAATCAAAATTGACTAATTGAATCTTTGATCACGACATGACAAATCATTTGAAATCACGAACCAAACATGACCTTAATAGTAGTCCGTGTTTGAAATTTATTTGATATGGACCAGGGCATAACAATATAATAATATTATTTTGTTAACTTATATATACCTGCCCAGTAAACATGTGAGGGCCACGAGACGTCAAACTTGGGTATATATTATGTCTACTATGGGGAAGTCTCAAATGTCTATGAATAATACAGGTCTAGCAGAATACGTCTTATGTTAGACATATAAAACAATGATTATTGTAAATGTATTTTTGCAAATAGCATATTAATTATGTATAATTGACGTATAATCATAATATTTTAAAGCCGCCTACAAATTGGAGTTGACTGTAGTACGTTATTTGTAGTAGAGGGGCGCTGTATCTCACTATCAATTTGTTATCAATAATAACAGCAGATAATAATTGATATGTCCAAAAGTTGTATCACAGTGACACAGTTTAATATCTTTTCTACGGTAGTACGGTCTAAACTTTACTCCATACCTACTTAATACTTAATATTATTTGTTAATTTATTATTAATTTAATTTGGGTGTCTTGTTATTTAATTTATCGTTTGTCAGAATGTCTGATAACTCTCGTCGTTACTCGCAGTTGTTGCACTACTATGTACTCTGTGTCTGCGTACCTACTGTGGTTTATTTTATTCTGTGAGTGTACGGTGTACGACATCAAGATCAGCCTCACACCAAAAAATTGATATTGTAAGTACGCCTAAACATCCTTATAAAGATTTTAAACACTTAGGTTGAGCTGAACGTTATAGACCATTAAATGGTATAAATGAACTAAACGGCCCTGAAATAATAAAAAGTACTGCAACGCTAGCACATTTAGTTGAAAATATTGAACACGAAATTTGGCAATTTTACATTTAGTGTTTTTACTTTTGAAAACAGCTTTCAATCATTTAAACGTAAATAAAAAAAATATATTTTATTCTTACTCAACTACATAATCGTGAATTTGAAAATCGTTTACCAAATGTTATGGGTATTAATTTAAACAATAAATATTATCCTAAAGTTAGCAAAAAAGCTAGTGGAATTGTATTGAATAAAATATGCGGGCAACAGTTTAAAACAGTAGAAACTGAAAAATTATTCTTAAAAACAGATGGTTGTTGCATAAGCTTTGATGGATCAGTTTTTGTAATAAAATCCATAGTACAGAATGACTCAGAAATCAGTTTAATTTGTTATAAATTTAAAACAGTAACTGATTTGTATTTAAGTCCCATACCATCTTTGTGTAGAAATTTATCAGTTGAACTTAAGGTTATTTCACTCAACTCAGTTTTACACAAGGCAATAAAGTTTCCTTTAAATAATTTAGGTGAATTTGCAGTAACTTAAATTTTACATCAATAAAATTACATTTTATATTATGAATTATAAATATTAATCATTGTTTTTATGTTTTAGTCATTATGTCAAATGCAAAAGAAAATGTTTTTTTTTTTTATATTTATAAGATACTGTTTGATAAAAAAAATGCGCCCATGGTTGCTATTGTGCCTAACATATGTGTACAAAATTTCAGCTACATGTATTTTTGTTTTTGGCCGCCACAAAAATTTCAAGTAACAAAAATAATAAAGTCGGTTCTTTTACTAGACGAAGAAACATGGTTTCAATATCCTTGTGAAATATTTAAAACATTTGGTTTGTTAATATAAATTATATTTTATTTATCAGTACCTAATTATAGGAACATATGAGGAAGCTAGACGTAAATTACAAAAATATGAAAATAATGATGATGCTGAAAGTAACGATAATAATTCAATTTTCAGAAAACAATTGACACAAGTGAATTTACTTGTTCAAGGTACTGTAGCGATCTGTGACTATCTTAACTATTTACTTACTAATTTGCTATCAATCACATTATTAATGTACGTAATCATATAGTATACGCGCCGTATAAATATAAATATAATACGCGAGCGAGCGCTCGCGTAATAGTAATAATAATAGTAATAATATCAATGGTATCGCGTAGTGTGACCATGAGCGTTTGGCACTAGATATATGACTACGTATATAAATAATTCTAAAATAATATAAACTAGGATTTGTGTTGTTATATTAAATAACACCACAAACTTTGCAACAACAATAAATATATGTTAGACATCCGGTGTGTGCAAGCATGTGACGATCTCACGCTAGGCCTAAACCGCAAGATGACCATGTGTGGTCATCTGAAATAATAGAAGGGACAGGGACAGATACCCATCGAGGAGAGCTGCTGGACAAGCGTCCATCAGACGAACAACGAGGCCCAAGAAGAACAGTCTAACTAAATACATAGTCACATCTCGCTGACCCACAGTTTATTTGTACATTTATTGGACTTAGCCATTTTTCTGATTAAATAATAATATTTTAAAGAGTTAATAAATACAAGTAATACAATTCATTTTCGTAATTTATTTCCATACTTCCATAAGTAGTTGCGCAGTTGTAGGCTCGTTACAGTACTTATAAATTAAATAATTTATGTTATAAAGTTATTGCTTACTGACTTGTAAATTATTAATACCAAATATATTGTAGATCAGCACTAACAGAAACAAATTCTGACAATTGTTTATCACCACAAATGTTTGAAAATGATAATAATGAATCTCATAATGAAGGTATATTTTCTTCTGCATAAACATAAATGTCATACTTATTATAAGTACCTATGTGTTAAATATTTATGTTTTATTTTGTATAAAATGAACAGTATCAGCCTTCATTATCCGGAGCCGGATCTGGACTTTTCTCATGCTACAATACATTTATTACAACAGCAAATTTTGTTAGTTCAACAAATTGTACGAGGTCAACAGATGACTGATAAATTATTAACAAAATTAATCATGAGCAATGGTGATTCTAAACCCCAATCAACAATCAGACAAAAATGTTCTGAGCATTTCATTCTGCCGGCTAAATCTATAGCTGAAGTGTGTGATATTGAAGAAAAATTGCAATTGTCTGCTTCACGACAACTAATAGTATTAACTAAATTACTCACCCAATAATTAAAAACTACCATAATAAAACAGTAATTCAAATTTAATTTTAATTTTAGATCAATAGATTACAGCAATGTGGGGGAAGATCGCAGAATGACACTACCACAAAATAGTCTTTGTGGTTACTGGGAATACGTATACCAAAATCCTATTCCGGGGGAGCCGGAGAAAGTTCCACTGGAAATCGACATTGCCAACAAGCTCAAGCGGTAACAGTGATCCGACAAGCACGCACGTCTGACTGGCTGCGGGAGCATCTAGCGTACCTGCACCCGACATTCGCGGAGGCTTGTAGGAATCTTAGTAGGGGAGGAATTTTTCTGGAGTCATCAACCAGCTTTCGCCGACGCGGGAC
>NC_042493.1:114995829-114996534 GCF_005508785.2 Acyrthosiphon pisum
AAAATTGGATTAAAAATTATAATTTTAGTTATTTTGTTGTAATTTGTAATATGAATTCAACTTACATGCTATAATAAAATATAATAACAATATAAAATATCCAAACTGACAAACCATCTCCGCTCAAATTCATTTTTCATATTATACAATAATATGATAACATTGAATTCACATTTATTACAAGCCATTGTTCAGTGACCCACTTGTAACATACTGTACAGCAGAGCGACATGCACGTAACCGCTTTTTTTCAAATATTGCATTAACAAAACATTTAAAAATAAAACAACTATATTTTTGTCGTTAAAGTTGATCATTATACCAAATCTGTAAGCTTGTAATAATTAATTATAATTTTATTATTTAATTAATTTTATATAGTGTATTTATTCTCAAGTAAGAACATAACGTTTTTTCTTGGTATCGTATTTATTCATTAAGTACACCGTACACCTTATGTCTAATACCATATAAGATTTATCAATGTACGTAGAAAAAGTTGACTACATATAAGATAGGGACTAGACCTTATTTTATTTTCCCAAGTATTGTTAATAAATGTTTAATACCTGAGTAAATAAGTTACGTATATTCTTGAGGTCGCCAGTCTTTAAATGTGTCTTTACAACGCTTCCAAATCAATATTTTAACGATTTTTTTCCCAGTTGTATAGAGGTCTTTTTTGGATACAATTAAATACAATTT
>NC_042493.1:114998082-115017544 GCF_005508785.2 Acyrthosiphon pisum
GATTATAGACCATTGACCAATAAACCCATTTATATCAAAAAGTGGATTTTCGAAAAAATCGATTTAGCACCTTTTGGTTCTGAGCCCACGAGTTTGTGATCTAAATTGAAATTTTTGTACACCTACTCCATTATGTAAAATACATTTTCCCACAGAGGTATTGTTGTAAGAAACAGTTGTGTCCGTATATATAATGTAGATATCTGGTATACACTATACCTACATATAATATGTGATTCATCTTTAATTGAACATCTTTTATCATCAACCTAATTCAATACTCTTTTATTCTGTTAAATTGTACAAAAAATGTTAGGTTTTTCACTCAATATCATTATTTGTTTCAAAGTCCCTCTTATGTTACTTGGATAGTAACATGCAAACATATTATTATTTAATCATTGTGTGCAGATCCGTCTTTTTAGAAACTAGAGAAAACGTCAAAATATTTTTTTTAATAACTTTACTCTTTAATGCAATTTTTACAATAACAATTCACTCATTAAATATACGCCTATACCAAAACGAAAAATTTCCAAAAATTATTCCAAAACGTACTAATCGTACTATATTTATGATTATAAATTTATAGTTGAAAAAAGAATGTCCACTAATTTTACACTTTCTATTACAAACATACCATAAATAGGCATTTTCATATTACATAAAAGGTTAATGCACGTTTCAATATATATAATTATTGAATTAAATAACCAGTGTTCGGAATTATCTAGATACATTTATTATAGGACCTTGAGTTTGGCGACCGGAGCTGGCAGTGTAGGGAGCTTCTAAAGCGTTGAGTGTATGCGTAAAAACTCAGAGTTTGAAACTGCCTTAGCATATAACTTCAAAACGAATTCTGGCTCTCAAATTTAAATTGCACCGTCGTTTTTAACTTGTTGAAGTACATAGGTTACAAAAAAAAATCAATATTCGTAATAGGTGCACTGTGCAGTAAACTAGTGACGCGCAAATGCGCAATAATCATTAGATAGCGAACTTCATTAGGCCATAACTTCAAAACTAAGTCCATGCGCTAAATTTGGACTTTGCCATCGTTTTCAGCGTGTTTAACTACATTAGTTTCAAAAAAAAAAAATTGCAAAAATAGTGTGTCCGATAAAGTAGAAAAGTTCACAGGTATAGTTTGTCTGTATACATGCCAAGACAGGTACCCCCACTCGACAAAGTAGAATTTGTTCCTGAGTGCGGCGAGGGATCAATACCTGGACACCCACGTGACTGGCAGAGATACTCATCACTATACTACTAATACACTATAATACATTTCTAAAAATATTTATTAAATTTACAATTTTGTATATTAATTTTAGATTGTGCAGGTAAGATAACTGTCGTTACATAACACTATTTTTAAATTTAACTGCTCTAATGCGAAATTTATTTTAAAAAAAATAATTTGTTTATATTCTACTAATGGTTTTTTAAACGAATTAGGGGGCGCCTGATATTGCGAGGGGCTTGGCCTCACGGGTTTTTAGTTACTAAACCTCCCCCCAAACTTTCACCCGTGTTTCTCAACAAATAACTACTCACCAAATTAAAGGCTAATGACTATATTTGACAATACTTTAGATCAATAATAAAAACATAAATATTTTATTAGTAGTTCAAATTCAAGTAGATTGAATGAATTTATTACATTGAGTAAAATATGTAACTTATATATACATTTTTAATATGTATAAAAAATAAGATAATTTTTTGAATAAAATACCAAAACTACAACATACATTATCAAATTGTATTATAGTAGTGTGGCTCTAGTCACTAGATAATCTACTACTCTAAATATTATAATTAATTTACCAGAATATGTAGTCGTATTCATGGATACGTGGTTGAGTTCGATGCTCGAAGTCACTGTGGCGTACCTACATATATATATACTTATATTACGTGTCTTAATTTGTATAAATAGTCAATTCGCCAACCGAATGTAATTTATGATAATGAGCACTTGTTATTATGTTTGTGTTCTAATTAGATAGTCTCATAACTGTGTAATAATACTATAGGTAACTGGCTTATGATACATTGATAGTCACAGAATCTTATATTATTGCAAAGAGTAAACAGATTCGGTCGGTATTAGTTATTCTGTGTTTTTATTTAAGTATAGAAATATAATATATTACACAATATCATTAATATTATAATAAATATTTTTTGAATCAGACTGCATAATAAGGGAAGAAAAGGGTAAGTAAATTACTATTAACTTTATAAATTCAATTTTTATTCTAATTTGAAACATTTGAAACAAACCATTAATATAATATGTACTTATTATATCAATATCTTAATTGACTAATAACCTTCAAGTTATGATAGGTATTCATTATTAGGCCATACATTTTATTTTTATATAGATGTAGGATGATCTCAATAATGGCTTAAAAATAGGGTCATTTGATGATCATAAATCGTTACGTCATACTGTGTGTACAGCCGCTGATGCATTCCAGTCGAATGTTACATATTTATGTTATAGTAATATTACAGAATTTACATACCTAATCATAAAGTCGTTTAAATTGTCTACATTAAATAGGTACCTAATATTTTTTTCAAAAATTCATAAGTACTCAATATTTAATGTTAATAAAAATCTAATATAACTCAATAAAATAGTTATAATTAGGGACGGATTGGACATGTTCTATAAGATGTTTATTTTATATATCTGATATAATACAATTTACATCTCGTCATACAACGCAAAATGTCTGTACTAGTTTGCAGTTCATAATTGTTTTAATATTAATAATACATTTGTAAAATAACATTTTTTACCAGAAAAAGATATAATGAAAAGTCCAGGGCTTGAAACCGATTTTCGATACCGATTTGAATACCGGTTTAAACCGTTAAAAACCGAAACCAAAATCGAAACCGAAACCAAAATCGAAAAAAGTCAATACCGGTATCCGAAACCGAAATCGGAAAAAAGCAAAACCGGTATCCAAAACCGGAAAATTTTTTTTCGGTTTCAAGCCCTGATGAAAACATATGGCAAGTATATTATTATTAACCTTACTATACCGTTTTTATTCAAATTAAAAATCTTATATAACTGAATGAAAGAGTTATAGCCAGCAGGGATAGCTCAAGAATATTTTATAACATGTAACATTCTAATTTATACGTTAAATTTAATAAATATACTAGTAAATAGTAGAACAGTAGATACGTAATTGTATTAATATTACTATTATATTTGAAAAATATTTTTTTTAAACAGAAAATATAATGGATCCAGGTAATGGCAAAAAGAATATAATACAGCATGAATTAACTCTTTAGTTATCATATAAAATATCAGTTATTTATTATCAAACTGATTTTTATTGTTGAGTTAATATTTTATATGTACATGGTTATAAAGAAATATTTGAAAATAATTAATTTTAAAGACATTTTCATTTAAATTGTACTTATAACACATCGAACGTCAAATATTAAAAATTTAAGCATTAAATATGTTTAACTTTTGTGAGTTAAAAATTGAACAAATGTTACGAATCACTCATCACATAAGTTTTAATGTACCCATACATTTTATTGTTAAATCTATTATTCCACTATTATAATAGCTTTGCTTAATTATTTTAAGTTGTTAATATTTAACTTTCGTAATAAATATATATTTTTTTTAACAGACCAAATAAAAAATGAAGAAATTGGTAAGTAAATTATTCACGTTACAAATACTATTTTTACTCAAACTTAAAAGGTTTGAAACACATAATTAACATAAGTAGATGCCTAATTATATCATCGTTAGTATATCTGTGTGTAACGTGGTCGGTTAAATGACCAGTTAAATATAATATATACAGAGAGAGTTGTAGGACCCTATAGTTATAATTACCTTAAGCAGAGGAAGATATTGGAATCTAAAAATATATTTAAATAACTAAGATTCCATTTCAGTTATTACAGTGGGGTCATTTGGGGGATGGCCAGGTGGGCATTGGCCCTGTCAGATTTTAAAAGCAACTTGATAAGCCGGTGCCCGGTTGTTTTCGTTTAACCATTATTATATTTTATTAGTGCTTAAACATGCCCATTTTAAATTTTTATCATACTTTCTCAAAATATTACATTGTCTACTAATAGATTATTTTCACAATGATAAATTGGTAATTACTAATTAATAGTTGAATAGTTGTAATATATATATATTTAGACGCAGGCGGGGGCGAGCATGAAAGTTAGTATCTATATATCTATACGTCATATAATGTATATGACCTATATGTGTGATTTTTGAAGGAAAAGAAATATAATATTAATGTGTGGTTGCAAGTGAAGCGACCGTTTTTTTTTAAGTTGCCCATTTTGGGTAGTCAAAACTTTTGCCCCCCTCTATTAAAAACATGACGATTCAGTTGACATGATTCATGACATTCAGTTTGATTGTCTACTATATAAACACTTACAAATAATAAATATTAATACTCACAATTATGTAAATTACGTTCAATCAGACAATATATGTGACTGTATTGAACACATTTTTTAACACAGTTGGCGAGATATAAAATGTATAAAACTTTATTAGTAGTAGGTATAAAATATGTATACATCGATATCAAATTTGTTTTTATTTTTAAACAGTATATGCCTACACATTTATAATGGTCCAAGTACCTTTATTACTTATATAGAAGACAATAAAAGTAAACAATTTAAATTAGGTACTTATGTTTTGATTTTTGTAATTAATAAGAAAGCTTACCTACCTATTAAATAATATTTAATTATGTGCCTTTAGACTTAAATTAATTAAGAATTTTAATAATTCAACCATTATTTATTTCGTATAGAACATATTTTTCTATCGCGATGATTATAATTTACTCCCGTTTAATTTACCCGATAAACTAACAAAATGAACACACAAAATCTATGTATATATTTTTATTTTCTAAAAAAAAAATGTTTTTCTGTGGTTGAAATATTGTTATTCATAGTAACATTATGTAGGTACTTTAATTCCGAACAACAGAAAAATTATAACGATACTACCAACAGAGTGCCCGCCGAATTATTGTATATTTTATAAAGACATGCTTGTATATGGTACTATCATAATCATCTATACTCTGTATCATATAGACACTCAATGCAGACTCTAGCTTCAGTGGCAGATTCTTCACGCTGAATGAGATTGATCCAGCTCATTTTCTAAAAGTATATTTAGAAAATAGGATTGGTATAAGTCTACTTTACCGGACACCCTTTTTGTTTAAATTTAGTACCCCCAAATTACGTGTACTAGTATACTGAATTCAATAGTGTTTGAAAAAAATTGCGGAAACTTAGGCCCTGTTCAAAAGTTACAGAAAGTCATAGTTTTCGATATTACAGTGCTTACTGCCGATGCAGATTGACTTTTTCTATTTTTTACCCCCGCTAGATGTCAATTAAAGTAGACTTGTTCCGAAGTTTGTCGTTACCTCAAGACCATCCAATGTGGTTATACAGAACATATCGAGGGATGTTTTCGATTTCAATTGTCTGAGCTGCAAGTTACCCGCGGGGTAGCTATAATAGATTTAATGATTTGGCTTTTCGAAAAATACTGTTTTCCCTTTCTGTTGCTCATTGTTGTATCCTCAATCCACCGTAGGCAGATTACCTATACCTGATATTCTATTGCATATCGTCAGTGTTGGCATTGGATAAGTACTTTTTTATCTAGATAAAGATGAAGATAATATGATGAAAATTTATCTAGATAGAGATAAAAGATAACTAAATTAAAATCTATCTAGATAATGATTAATGATAAATACATTTTATCTAGATAAAAAAAAAAGTTTTTTTTTTTAATACTTACTATAAAGTCTAACTTTTGAGAGAACGTGTGCCTTAGAAACTATTTAGAACTTCAATATTATATAAACACCGGCTATATGTTTAAATTAATGTTAGCAGTGAACATTATTATTAATCAATAACTATGGTATAACTAAAAAGCATTTTCAAAATTAGGTATAAATATTAAGAAAAAACTATTTTAAACAACTCATCATAGTAAACTTTAATTATTATGAACCTTTAAAACTGCAGTTTTAGTATGTATTTAAATTTTTTTTTAGTATATATACAATTATTTTAATTATGTAAAGTACATCTTATATCATTTATAATATGTACATTGCATAAGTATATACTATACAATAAATTGGATAACATTTTTTTTTACGTTTTGATCGTGTCATAATAATAATATAATTTATACACAGGTGACATTTGATATGAATTATTTATAAATATAATATTTATAACATTAATGATACAACAAAGATCAATATACAATTAATAAAATGAATTTATAATATTATTTATTCAAACATCTACAACACAATAGCATTACAAATGTAGAATTCCGGGTAAACGATATACACTGTTACAAATATTACCCTAACGAAAATATCAATAATAAATAGCTCCTTTTCGACAGCATGTACATTTTCGATTTTTCCAATTTTGGTATATACGTTACTTTGTGGACTAATTTTAAATTTTTGTGGACAAATATTTTTTTGGCAAATCGTAAAAAACAGTTGACATGCAGGTGAAATGGTTCAAAAAAATATAAATTAACTTTCTCTACATTTTATCATACCATTATTTTTCGGATATTTCGTAAAATTTTTAATTTTTGCGAAAAAATATTCTTTTAGAAAACTAAGATAAACTTTTCAAAAAATTAATAAACCACTTACTTTACATTTTACTATACCACCATTTTGCGGATAATTCGCGCAATTTTGCAGACTAATTTTATTCAATTAATATAATAATAATAAAATGTAAAAAAAAAAGAATATTAAAAATGGAGTACCTTATCGGTTTTTAAAAATGTTGGTTTTATATGGTAAATTGTAAATTGAAATTAGTCCTCAAAATTGTACGAATTATCCGCAAAATAATGGTACAATAAAAAGCAGAAAAATTTAGTTTTTTAATTTTTTTAATCATTTCACCAGCATGTCAACAGTTTTTTTAGATTTGCTAAAAAACTATTTGTCCGCAATAATTGAAAATTAGTCCCCAAAATTACGCAAATTATCCGCAAAATAACGTATATATCAAAATATTGGAAAAATCGAAAATGTACATGCTGTCAAAATGGAGCTATAATAATTAATAGTCATCTAATATATAATATATTAATATTATTATGAACATACATTTTTTTTTACTGAGATGACGTCAATTCGAATTTAAAGTTTTAAGTATCAAAAAAATAAATTGATAATAAAAAGTGTACTTGTTTCATTTTTTTTGTATAGGGACGAATTTATGAAGATAAATTTATCTAGAAGGAAGAATTTTTTATGTTAGATAATTATTTAGATAAAACGAAACTATTAATCTGGATAAGTGGATAAGATAGAATAGAAATAAATAATTATCTAGATAATTTATCTAGGGAAGTCTCAACACTGCATATTGTCCACAGTCCGATTTTATTTTGAAAAATCAGAAAAAATGTAAATTTACTGCTAATGAGAGTAATAGGTACCTATTTAATTAATTATATTTTAAAATACATAGTTATTTGAAGTTGCGTAAAATCCCGAATTCCCAGTGACCCAATCCTCCCCTGGATGTGTGTTGGTCACAGTCCCTCCAATTATGTTTGTGTTAATATAGTTATATCGATCAGCATTGTTTATCGTACATAATGTAGTGTTCATATTATATACATAGGTGTCGTATAACATATTTATATTTATAATTGTTATATGTGCATGCATCAACATTGTATTTGACCATCGAGTTATAGATAATATTACATATTATGTCACGACTTTCATTGTATACAGATGTAGGATGACCTCAATAGTGCCTTATAAATATGTCTTTTCGATGCTCATAAACCATTATATTATAATGTGTGAATAGCCGCATATGCAGTGCAGTTGAATGGTACATTTATACTATAGTAATATTAGCCAGCACCGACCGTTGATTTTTGCGATAACGTGGGCACAGATATCGTGCAAATTGCAAAATTACTCATGCAAATTCATGCTAATTGCGTGCTAATTATTGATGAAATAAAAAATTAAAATTTTTTAATTGGTGGTGCTGGTGCAACGTACGTCTATTATGCAGTAGTTACGTTATTTGTGTTAATATCAATACTGAATTTCTAAAATATGTATTATTTTTTTTTAAACAGGCAAAAAAATGGATAAATATTATTTTGGCAAGTATATAGTACAGTGTGAATACAAAAGTTAATCCAATAATTGTCCGCTAAAATATCGTTTATTTTTTATCATTATGATTTTAGTATTATAATATCTATTATGCCATTATAATAATAAATGTAGGTATATAGTATATGGTATTTTCGGTAATTACCGTGGCATAGTATTTACGGTAAGAATTGTAAATACCGAATCATGGTTTGAAGGTATCAAAAATTCCACTGTCTCTAGTTTAGTGGAATATGTAGAGTGGCGAAAAAATGTATATTATATTTGAAAAAATACTCACGCCTTTTACACAAAATGCTACTCACTGAGAACCTGATTTACAAAAAATTCTGAAACTGTCTTTGTTTGGGTTAACTAATTTAAAACCTCTGTTCTTTATTTAACTTTATTGTAATCATTTGTAGCCGAAATTTTTAAATTTGTAACCTCAGTGTACCAGAGTTACGACCATTTCCAATTAATGAGGGGACTAGACTCTGTTGTAAAACTAATATGTCAGTTACGGTTAAAAATATATAGGTAGTCTTCCTGTCCACTATCTTGTCACTATGATTTTAATTGTATTAGTAATGTGACGCTGCTAATCTATTTATTTTTGAGATTTATTTGATATTATCAAATAATATCATAGTCAGTTAAATTATTTATATTTTTATTATCAAAAAAACATTTTTAACCACACCTGTGGTTAAAATAGGTAACAGTCAACCCTAAATGGCTACGTATATTAACGTTAGTTAATTGTAGAATTTACCCAAAAAATCCAGACCCAACTAATTTAGACGCTATTATTTTATTCCCCGACTCAGATGCATCCATAACAAGCCCCAATACTGGTGGTGTGTATTGATTATTGCATCAAAATATATTATGTACATTGCATATATTATATTGTTTCGAAAAAACCAATAACATTTCATTATTAATACTGAAAACGATAAAAATTCGTTGATGAACATTTAGATTAATATTCTTTTGCATTGGAAGTCAATATTCCAAGGCAAAAATTTCCAGATTTTTTTAAAAAAAAAATGTTTTACAGTTCGGAAATGAAATTTAGTGTAGAGAACGCGACACTTAGTTAAGTGATTAACTCATTATAGTTCATAATATATTATATTAATATATGCCTTATACGTTTGTATATTAGATGTATTATTATTATTCGTGATAACATAATCGCGTACTTTTAGGCTCCAGCTTACTTATATTTTTAAATCTAATTGTGGGCGCTTCTCTTTCTCGTGTACTTAAAATCGTTCTATGATCACTTTTGTGCTTTGGAAGTCGATGCAACTCACCTATTGTAGTTTTTGATCAGTTCTTTTCGATTTGTTTTGGGGCAAATTTCACGTGAGTACTGAAACTTGGTTTGTTGTTATCACCGTGCTCTCGTTCCTGACTTTCAGCATCAGCTGTTTTCTGGAGACTTTAACGGCGGGTGACGTCTTTTGCCACATATAGATCTACCGTACCTCTGCACACAGTATACGAAAGACTTTAACACTGGTATCCTTTTATAACCACCGCTACATTGAACACTACTGTAAGCTTCGTCAAGTCGTCTGGTAAAACTACTGATAATACTGCTCAAATATCACCTACTAATAACCTTCGTAACTGACCTAGAACAACCTCTTCTAATGCGTCAGTTACCAGCGCTACTTTCTTAGATGATATGATATCTACTATACTCTCCTTTTTTGGTGACTATGTGTCCTCTATTAAATCACAAGCTGCTGCCCAAGCGTCTCAACTTAAAGAATTGAAAAATGACCTTAAACAGTTTTCGTGTCTAGTTGTGGATCCAAAAGCTAAACATTCAGCGTTACGTATTGAAGTTGATTTGCTTAACGACGGGGTAGCGTCACTTGAGTCAGGGTCCAATTCTGCTATTGCGAAAACAACTGTCACTCAAATTTGCAAGAGACTTATGAGCGTGAACGGTGTCAACACTATGGTCTATGGTGTCCCTGAGTCTGAGTCTTCTCCTATTTCTCAGAGGGCCGAATAGGATAAAGTTTCATTGCAGGAACTCCTCGGTGATAATATCAATGTGCCGTCAAGGGTCTATAAATATATTCGACTTAGTAAAGCCAATTCTGATAATGTACGCCTGCTTAAGGTTATTTTTGAATCTAAAGATGATGCTGCCAACCTAGTTATATTCATTAATGAGGCTAAGCGACAAGGAGTATCATATCCTCAAGCTTTTCGTATTAACAAGACCGAAGAGCTGCTTCAATGGAAGCAGCTAAAATCTTGACACACGGAACTTGATCTTCGGACTTCTAATGGTGAATCTGAGCTATGTGTCAAGTATGTGAATGGTGTTCCAAAAGTGATCTCGGGGTCAAAAACGGAGAACCTCCTCAGCGCCGACCGGGTCCAAAGTCCAACTCTCAAGACGCCTACTATACTTAACAGTTTCTGGCTACTGTCAGTACTACAGAGGGTTACGTACAAAACTTTCCAATGTTAGATGTAATGCTGTGTCCTTTAACCTTATGTTTATTGTTTTAACCAAAATCTGGCTAAGTTATTCATTTTCTAATTGTGAACTTGGTTTTTTTATTTATAATTTATACAGATTTGACAGTTGTGAAGCAACTAGTACTTCTTCTCGGGGGGAGGGGTCTTAATTGGTATCTGGAATGATAATTTTCTTGTATTGTACCAATCTAACCCAGGCGCGGATCCAGGAATATTTTTTTGGGTGGGCCCGTAAATTTAACCACATAAGATAATGCAGTAAAATTAAGATTTAATAAAGAATAATTTTCATTTAGTTATAAATATAATAATAGTTTAAAAAAATATATATATTGAAATACAGTCACATGGAAAAATTTAACCTTCTTAACTTATTACTAGCAAATTCATTTAAAATTTTGTCTGGATTTTGTATTAACTCTTCACTTTTTTCTCGTTCAATCGATAGCAGTGCTAGGTTGTGTAAACGTTTTCCGGTCATGGTCCATCTATTATAAGTTTTAATTCTCCTCATTGTAGAAAAACTCCTTTCAGCTGTAGCACTTGAAATTGCAATAACTAAAACTCGTCTGTACACTTCTTCTAGCCGTAAGAATGATGCTCCCATGCTTTAATATGATAAATAGGCTTCTATATAATTTGAATCTGCAGCAAACAAATCACATTGTACTCTCAAGTTTTCAATAAATTGATTATCTGTAGAAATTCCTGGCAATTTTATAAGTGTGTCGAAGCTAAAAACATTTTGGAGTTTGGATTACAGGCTTCCACTGCTTCAATTAGTTCTGTTTGCTTAAATCTTCGGTTCATTCCCATGACGATATCGTCAATTATTTCAAAGTATTGACTTCTCATTTTTATTTCGTGTTCAGAAATGATGTCCATTTGATTTTGTCTTATAGAACTTGTCACAAAATAATCTGTAAGTTTTGATGATACATTCTTTTTTCTCTTTTCCGTAACTGGGATGCTCATTTCACCACTGATTTCTTCTACAGATTTAATTACTTTTTCATATAAATCATGAACTTTGTTTTCGGTTCTCATACTTTTTATTTGATCTTTTGTACATTCAATAAGTGTTATGCACTTACTTAAATCTATAGATTTTGTTTGTAAATAAACTGACAACGAGTTTATGCACAATAGAAGTTCATCTAAACAAAAAATTGTCAATAAATTATCAAAAGTTGCAAATTGGTTTAATAAACCTCTAGGTTTTGCAGCTTCTTTTGATTTTTTACTCAAAGTACACTCTTTTAAAGCTTTAATAACACTTTTGAAACGTATTTTAAAGGAATGTATCCCTTTGTACTTTGAAACTCATCTTGTTTCGAAGTGCTGTGGTATTTTTAATTGTTTACCACTGTCTTCTTGTGATTCCAAAAATAAACTGTTCCTTAGTGAAGAACACGATTGAATTGAATAAATTGCTTCCAATATACCAATTGTATTACGAATAGCTGAATCGTGTTTTGATGCATCTACTAAAACAAGATTGAGCCTGTGTGCATAGCAATGCACATATGGGCATGGGTTTTTAGACATTTCTCGGAAATATTGTTGAACACCATTGATAGTCCCCGACATAACAGAAGCTCCGTCGTATGATTGGCCAATACAATTTTTTATATCCAAATTAATAGAACACAAAAAAAGTTGAATACTATTGGCAAGTGCTTTTGCATACAATTCTTTAAGCTCAAGAAATCCAAGAAATCTTTCGTTAATACGATTGTCACTTATGTAGCGTACACAAATACTCATTTGTTCTATATTTGATTCGTCTTTAGCTTCATCGACAATAATACTGTAAAAATGACTTCCATTTTGAATTTCTTTCACAATACTTTTTAAAATCACATTACATGACACATTGAAAATTTCATTTTGAATTGTTTTTGAAGTGTATTTAGCATTTTTTGGTAATGTATTTAATTTTATTTTAAAATCGTCATTTTCAAGTCCAAGCAATTTTACCAACTCGATAAAATTACCGTTATTTTGAAAAGTATAGGATATATGAGTTTTAAAATTATCATCGTCGTTATCATCAATATAATTATTAGTTTCTCTGTGACCACGTAAACCAATATCTATCGTCTCCTGCAATATAACACGTATCTGATCAACGATCTCATAATTTCCCGATTTTTTAAAATGTCTTCTTTTAGTTGTGTATTTAATTTTGTTGCAACAGAACCAGTTTTTTTAGCGGATATCCACGATTTATATTTTTCAAGAGACAGTTTATGAATATTTGAAGAATTGTGTTTTTCTAACATGTTTCCATTATGCTTCCAAACAGAATAACCATTAACAATTAAAACTTCATCTCTGTAGCCGGAATTATCCCTAGTGAAATGGCGACAGTAAAAACAAAATATCGAATGTCTCATTTTCGAGTATTCTAACCATTCGTATTTTGAATACCACAAAACATTAAATGCTCTCTGTTTTTCACCGATGTTTCGTCTCGGGAACGCAATGTTGGGTTGATTTGGCCCGTTTTCAACGTTTTGACTAATATCAAAAATATTGTTTTGAATATCACGATCATTGACACTTATTGTAGTAGAAGATTTACGAATTTTTTTAGAAGTAACAGATTCATCAGATTCATCCGATTTTTAAAGGGTGACAAGAAACCATTTCATGGCCTACAAAAATTGTTTATAAATAAAATAAAACAGGATTTTAGAATATCATAATATTAAATAAAGAATGGCAACTGGTTTTGATGTGTGAATAACCATTTACTATAATAATATAACAATCCACGTGTATATACTGCACATATAGGTATTAGGTATGTATTTGTTTTCGTGTAAGTATTCAATAATTGAGCAAACAATTTGTTAAATATAAAATAAATGGTTATGCCTTAATAAATAGCTAAAATACAAAATAAAACTTACCTATTTGATGTATATGCTCAGCACATCAAATCCTAGACGGATTCCCAACAAATTTTAATATTTAAATTATTTAATTAAAATGTGAATTCAGGTATTGGAAATTCACAGCAGACAGAATAATATTACGAGTACACGTGTGACACCTCTCCTTACTACTGTTTTTTATATTTTTAAATAGTATTAACCATTTATTAAATCATGCAGCGCTCCTAGCGTTTGCAAATGGTATAAAAGTGTTCAATCCTATCGACACTCTAAACGTCTGTCTAAGTAACCCATTTGAAAATGGACATAACTCTGATACAGTGAGATTACAAAATTTAAAAAGTTGGTTTCAAATGATTAAAAATTATAAGGATACTTATAAATTTAATTTCCATCGATTTGATTAATGGATGGGAAGGGGGCTTGTCGTGAAGTTAGACCCTCATTGACAAACTAGTTTTAATTTCTGAACGATGAAGTTCAATTTTTAAAAAGTTACAAATTAATGAAATTGGGTTACAAATATTTTTAAGTTTTTTTGGTTAGTGGGGTGATAACATCACACACGTCAATTAAAATTAATAAATCATTAAAATATAACACGTGTGTTGTGTATTTATAGTGAAAAATAAGTACACAAATGCCGTTAAAACATACAATCTCGGTAAGAATGTATTTAATTTAACTGTTATCGATAAATGATAATACATTTTGTTTCACTGATTTAACGTCAATAGATTTCACTGGTTTCAGATTTTGTAGAATATAAAAGTATTTTTAAAGCTAAAAAAAACACAAATAAAACATTTTTTGAAAAATATTGTCATATCTACAATTGTACCTATATTATATTATCTAAATATTTATAGTCATACAAATATAATAGAGCCTTTTTAAAGTTGGTTAATATTTTATTTTATCAAATAATAATAAATGATTAATAAATTATAGCCAACGCGGACCCAATCACTAAGTGATTCATTTTTGATTATATAGCTGATTTATAACCATTAATATATTCATTTTTTTCGTAAGCCTTGATTCATAAGTCATTAAATATCGATATTTTCTGTGTTTAATCAATACTCATCTCTAATTTGTTGTAACCAAATACATTTTTAAAAAAATATATAAATTGTTGATATTAATTAATTAAAATATTTCAAGTAGAGTAGAATTGAAAATTTAAAAATCAAGTAAAATATTTTAAATTCAGTAATCTATAAACTAACTAAAACGCACAGTTAAAATGAACTATGGTAAATAACCAAATAAGTATTACCTGATACTTATGTACATAGGTATGTAACAGTACAAAGTCCCAAAAAAAAATAATCTGTCAGTGATAGATTTAATTTATGAGTGTATTCAATCATGCTAATATAAAAACATTATTTTGTATCAACCTTACAAAATTCCCCACAAACTCGTAATATATGCAATTATATTAATTATTCCACTAGGACATTGCAATGTACCCTACTCTAGTAATTTAAGAAAATGAAGATGTTGAAATATAATGTAATAATAATAATTCTATATCTATATTATTAATATATTCAGAAAATATTATCATTATTTATTATAAACATGATTTTATGTAACTATGTAAGTCCGTTTTCGAAAGGAAACTATAAAAATATGTAATTATAATATTAAAAACAAGTATCTTATTTTATTTTGTAGGTTTAGAACCTGAAGAAGATAGAAACAGTAAGACCCTAGAATTATGTTAAAAATTAGTATATTATAATAGCCACTGAGTCGGCGGTCTCCAACGTTTGCTGCACAGGCAGCCGCCACCCCCGGCAAAAGAACTTGTGCATCCTGGTAACCCTCGATGTCAAAAACGCCTTTAACTCCCTGAGGAGGCCAGTTATCGACGCCGCTCTTGGGGGCATTCAAACTCCGGAATAGCTAGTGGATATGTTCGGGTCGTGGCTCTCTGACAGGGTGCTACTTACGGTACAGCTCACAGGGTTTGCCGACGATCTGTCCGTTGTAGGAACAACATAGGTGGCCCCCTGCGAGTGGAAAAGAAAGCTGCTCAACTCCGTGGTAAACAGTGATTTGTTGTACGCCGCCCCCGTTTGGATCAATAGGGCGGCCGCGGTAGCCAGGGCCAAAACAAACCTGATCCGTCCACAAAGAGCGTCGGCGCTGAGAACAATCCGTGCACACCGCACCGTCTCCGACGAGGCGTCCCTGTCCTGACCTCTACGGTTCCTACCGATTTACTCGACCTCGAACAGGCCAGGATCCGGTCTCGACTCCTTGCACACATCACGCCTGGCGAGCCACGGCCGCCCAAACAGACCGTGAAAAAAGAAGAAAGATCCCAGACAATCGAGGCATGGCAACAGAGATGGGAAGCCACTAGGAAAGCGTCCTGGACCCGCTCCTCATCCCATTTATCGGACGTTGGTTGGGAGAACGGTCCCGCTAGTGCCCCTGACGTACCACATGTCACAGGCGCTAACGGTACACGACTGCTTCCAGTCATCTGGTTGACAAGAGTCAACTCTTGTGAATATTAGCGAGTGAGGGACTGTCCCACCGTTAACTTTAACTTTGATGTAATTGTTAATAAATAAACGATGGGAGTCGGAGGAGAAGTAATGCTAACGCGGTTCCTCCTCTGGCACTCAATACAATAAAAAAAAAAAAAGTATATTATAATAATTATAGATAATAAAATCTGACCTTACCTAACCTACTGCATAATACCCTATATTTTTTTTTTTTTTAGAACTCCTTAGTAAATGGGACGGTAATTATATTTACGTACATTTTCTAGTTTAAATTTTTAAAAAAGTTTTCATTATAATTCATAATTGAAAGATAATTAAATTAATATTTATAATTTTATGAATCGTAATACTTGCATATACATATATTATATAATAATCACGGAAATTGTTCTATTTGTGCAATTTAGTTATATTGATTATATTAATTGTTTGTAAAATTCTAATTCATTAATTGTCAATATATTGTAGTTATTTAGTGATTTTAATACTTCAGTTAGCCCAAGGTTAACTATTCTAATACAAATAACCCAAAAATACATTCAATTTTATTTTAATATAGATATTTAATTTAACCTTTATTAAACTTATCCTAAAATTAGGTGCAGAATTATTATTCCAAAATATGCGATCTGTATCCATATAAACTATAACAAATCTAAAAACTAATGTTGTACTTTTTATTAGAGTTAATAAAATGTATTTAAAAACTTCAAAATTATTTAATTGAAATTTAGGGCTGTTTGCAAAGGCGTAGTTAGGGTCCGGCTCGATTGTCGCGGTCCTATGAGCTTGTAATATCGTTGTTTCGTTGATTCGTAACTTTGAAAGAATGGTTGTTGTGGGTGATGATGAATGCCTATTGTTGAATGAGGATTATAATATGGATTGACAAAAGTGAACTAACAACACAATTAGTTACAATAATAATAAGTAATATTCCACTATAAAAATAACACATAACTAAGTACGGTATGAAAAGTAAATTCTAAGCTTACAAGATATACATGACATACATAGTCGTCTTAAATATGTAATTATAATATTATAACTATGTATCTTATTTTATTTTGTATGTTTAGAACGTGACAAAGTTATAAATTGTAAGTCCCTAGAATTATGTTAAATATTAGTATATTATAATAACCACTGAGTCAGCGGTCTCCAACGTTCACTGCACAGGCAGCCGCCACCCCCGGCCAAAAGAACTTGCAAAGGCGTAGTTACTTCGAAAGAATAGTTATTGTGGGTGATGATGAATGCCTATTGTTGAATAAGGATTACAATATGGATTGACAAAAGTAAACTAACAATACAATTAGTTACAATAATAATAAGTAATATTTCACTATAAAAATAACACATAACTAAGTACGGTATGAAATGTAAATTGTCTTCTAACAATGTAAGTTCTATGCTTACAAGACATACATGACGGACATGGTCGTCTTTATATACAAGTGATATTATGATCCTGTTACAAAAATACGCGGTGGCGTGATTTACTTATACAATAATAATTATGATGTACATTGTACTTGCAACATATTAATTATATTTTTAAAACATATTATTATTGAAACCGCCAATTTTCGTTTATTTTAATACATAAATAAAACCACATAAGTATTACCTGATACCTATGTACATAAGTATGTAACAGTACCAAGTCCCAAGAAAAAATAATCTGTCAGTGATAGATTTAATTTATGAGTGTATTCATACATGCTAATATAAACACATTATTTTGTATCAACCTTACAAAATTCCCCACAAACTCGTAATTTATGCAATTATATTAATTGTACCACTAGGACATTGCAATGTTCCCTACTCTAGTAATTTAAGAAAATAAAGATGTTGAAATATAATTGTAATAATAATATTTCTATATCTATATTATTCTTATATAAAGAAAATATTATCATTAATTATTATAATCATGATTTTATGTAACTATGTAAGTCCGTTTTTGAATGTTTTATAAAAAATGTCCTTAAAAAAATTATAGTTTCGCAAATCTTTGCCCATTTACATACCTACTCTGAAGGTATTAAACTAAGTACAGAGGCCGTTTTTAATTTTCACTCAGCAGATAATAATATATTCCTGTGAATTTTAACGTATTGTAAAGAAAACTTTAAAAATATGTAATTATAATATTAAAACTATGTATCTTATTTTATTTTGTAGGTATTGAAAAAAAAAAGGATGAAAAATGTAAGTTCCTAGAATTATGTTAAAAATTAGTATATTGTAATAACCACTGAGTAATAATACGCGGTGGCGTGATTTACTTTTATAATTACAATTATGATGTACATTATACTAGCAACATATTAATTATATTTTTAACACCTATTATTTTTGAAAACGCCAATTGTCGTTTATTTCAATACATAAATAAAACCAAATCTGTAGGAGTCATTATAAGATACTTGCAACTTTACAACTAAAATATTGTAAACGTATTTAATTTTTGTAATATTTATTGAATATGATGTCAGCGTTTATATTATTATGTAGATTTTCTATGTGTGTATGGAATAAATATATCATAAATGTTAATAAATAATTTTTCATTTATGGTTATATGATATAATAAACGATACGACCAGTAACTTAAATCTAAGTTATTATTGTATTTTTATTTTGAAATAAACGTCAATCGACAATAAAAGTTAGGCTAAATATAACATAGATTAAAATTAAGTATAGTATAAAACAATAAAAGAGTAACATATGAATACAATTTTAATATTAATTAATATTATATTATGTAAGAAAAAATCGAAAACGATTAATACAGATGATTAAATTAAATAGGTAAGTTAATAAGATAAAGTGGAGGCAAAGAGTCACACTTGATTGTCCAAACTAAGTTTGGAATGTAAATGGGATTTGGCGTCTACGTTGTATGTTTGAAATTTAATAACATGAGATAAATGGTCAGGTACATCAAGTGAATCAATTTATTAACTGAGAGTCAATATTATTTTGTGGATGGACAAAGAAGGGATTGTAACGTCACGGGTTTTTCGTGCACAATCATTATTATTGCTATTACGAATCACAATTATTATTATTATTATCAAAACCACCTTATTATTATCATAATTGTTGCGCGCTCGATTAACAATGCAATCCACAAAGTTATGTCTCCACATACTACTCCCTCCCCCCACCTATGCAAGGTACAGCTGTCACCCACCACGGCTGTGGTCAGATTGTGCTGTCGTTCGAGGAAGTCGCATTGCCAGTGGCATCA
>NC_042493.1:115017594-115035616 GCF_005508785.2 Acyrthosiphon pisum
TTCATTTATATTAATACTAAAACGGTTAGTCTGTCAAGCTGCACTTTCAATACTGTAGTTACGTTATTTGTGTTAATATCAATACTGAATTTCTAAAAAATGTGTTATTTTTTTAAAACAGGCAAAAAATGGATGAATATTATTTTGGCAAGTATATAGTACAGTGTGAACACAAAAGTTAATCAAATAGTTGTCCGCTAAAATATCGTTTATTTTTTATCAATATGATTTTAGTATTATAATATCTAGTATGCCATTATAATAATAAATGTAGGTATATGTATAGTATATGGTATTTCCGGTAATTGCCGTGGCATGGTATTTACGGTAAGAATGGTAAATACCGAATCATGGTTTTCAGGTATCAAAAATTCCACGGTCTCTAGTTTAGTAGAAAATGAAGAGCAGCGAAAAAATGAATATTATATTTGAAAAAATACTCACGCATTTTATAAAAAATGCTACTCACTGAGAACCTGATTTACAAAAAAATCTGAAACTGTCTTTGTTTGGGTTATCAAATATTATAATTTTAAATTAATGTGGAATAGGTATCATACAATAACATATACAACTAAAGATGTGTGTGGATATAACCCTCCCAATCCACTAAAAATCTTCCAAAATATTTGAAACAACAATTTTAGATTAATTTATAATTTATAGTAACCAACTTTTATGATTTGTGACTTCATGATCAAACGTAAAAACTGATTTCTCAATGAGGGGAATCTTCACGTGATCCCCCAGACATTAACCAAATGAAATAAATGAAATTTCTAATATTTTTTTTAAATTGTAACAATTAATTTTATCTAATTTTTTTTAATTTGCACCTATCTGTATCAGAGTTATGCCGATTTCTAGATGGCGGTGCTAGCCCTCGCCTCAAGTCAACTACATTTATTTAAAAACATTTATAACTCATTAAGCTTAATCTGTAACCAATTGTAATTGACTTTTTAAAATTTGTAACCTCAAGGTACCAAGTTTATAGTTAGTTATCCAAGTAGGACTTGACACTCCAGCCGACTAAAACTATTTTAAAACCTTTGTTGTTTATTAAGCTTTATTGTACCACCTTGTAACCGACATTTTTAAATTTGTAACCTCGGTGTACCAGAGTTACGACCATTTCCAATTAATGAGAGGACTAGCCCCTGTTGTAAAAGTAATATGACATTTACGGTTAAAAATATATAGACAGTCTTCCTGACCACTATCTTGTCACTGTGATTTTAATAATTGTATTAGTAATGTGATGCTGCCAATCTATTTATTTTTGAGATTAATTTGATATTATTAAATAATATCATAGTCAGTTAAATTATTTATATTTTTATTATCAAAAAAACATTTTTAACCACACCTGTGGTTAAAATAGGTAACAGTCAACACTAAGTGGCTACGTATATTTAGATGCTATTATTTTATTACCTAACTCGGATTCATCCATAACAAGCCCCAATACTGGTGGCGTGTAATGATTATTGCATCAAAATATATGTACCTTGCATATACTATATTGTTTCGAGATCAATATGGTCCATATTCCAGGGCAAAAATGTCCAGATATTTCTTTGAAAAAAATGTTTTACCGTTACGGAAATGAAAGTTAGTGTAGAGAACTCGTCACTTATAGTTAAGTGATTAACTCACTATAGTTCATAATATATAATATTAATATATGCATTATACGTTTGTATATTACATAAATTACTATTATTCGTGATGACATAATCGCATACTTTTAGTCTCCAGCTTACTTGTATTTTTAAGTCTAATTGTGTGCACTTCTTTTTCTCTTGTACTTAAAATCGTTGTGTGCTCGCTTCTTGTGCTTTGGCATTCGATGGAACTTACCTATTGTAGTTTTTTGATCAGTTCTTTTCAATTTGTTTTGGGGCATATTTCACGTGAGTACTGAAACTTGGATTGTTGTTATCACCGTGCTCTCGTTCCTAACTTCCAGCATCAGCTGTTTTCTGGAGACTTTAACGGCGATTATAGATCTACCGTACCTCTGCACACAGTCTACGAAAGAGTTTAACACTGGTATCCTTTTATAACCACCGCTACATTGAGCACAACTGTAAGCTAGACTAGTAAAACTACTGTTGAAACTTCTCAAATATTATGTTGATTCAACTCATGAATGCTTTAAATTTCATAAGCAAATCCATAGGTACATTTCTTCCTTTAACTTGGAGCAAACTTTTTCTGATCACGATCTAAACTCCTCTGTTTATGCGTTATATAATGCCCTCCATTTCACTGTACTCAAATACGTTCCTAAGTCCATCAAGTCAAGGTTTCCTACATGGGTCTCCCAGCGCACGAAGGATCTTATTTTCCAAAAGAAAAGACCACATGCAATTTGTTAAAATTCATTAAGTCCCTTCTGGTAAACTCCCCATTTCATCTGCTGTCACTCAAGGTGGCCACCTGTCCTCACTACTGTTTTTTATATTTTTAAATAGTATTAACCATTCATTAAAGCACGCAGGGCTCCTAGCGTTTGCAAATGGTATAAAAGCGTTTAATCGTCTCGACTCTATAAACGTCTGTTTAAGTAACCCATTTGGAAATGGACATAACTCTGATACAGTGAGATCACAAATTTTAAAAAGTTGGTTTCAAATGATTAAAAATTAAAAGGAAACTTATAAATTTAATTTCCATCGATTTGATTAATGGATGGGAAGGGGGCTTGTCGTGAAGTTAGACCCTCATTGACAAACTAGTTTTAATTTCTGAACGATGAAGTTCAATTTTTAAAAAGTTAGTTACAATATAAGTTACAAATTAATAAAAATTGGGTTACAAATATTTTTAAGTTTTTTTGGTGGTGGGGTGCAAACTTCACACACGTCAATTAAAATTATTAAATCATTAAAATATAATACGTTTATTATGTATTTATAGTGAAAAATATGTACACAAATGCCGTTAAATCATACAATCTTGGTAATAACATTATTATGCATTTAATTTAACTGTTATCGATATATGATAATACATTTTGTTTCACTTCATAAACGTCAATAGATTTCACTGGTTTCAGGTTTTGTAGAATATAAAAGTATTTTTAAAGCAAAAAAAACACAAATAAATCTATTTTTGAAAAATACTGTCATATCTACAATTGTACCTATATTATATTATTATCTAAATATTTTTAGTTATACATAAAAATGGAGCCTTTTTAAAGTTGGTTAATATTTTCTTTTATCAAATACTAATAAATGATTAATAACATATAGCCAACGCGGACCCAATCGCTAAGTGATCTATTAACGCATAGATTTTATAGCTGATTTATAACCATTAATATATTCATTTTTTTCGTAAGCCTTGATTCATAAGTCATTAAATATCGATATTTTCTGTGTTTAATCAATACTCATCTCTAATCTGTTGTAACCAAATACATTTTTAAAAAAATATATACATTTTTAATATTAATTAATTAAAATATTTCAAGTAGAGTAGAATTGAAAATTTAAAAATTAAGTAAAATATTTTAAATTCAGTAAGCTATCAACTTACTAAAACGCACAGTTAACATGAACTATGGTAAATAACCAATTAAGTATTACCTGATACCTATGTACATAGGTATGTAACAGTACAAAGTCCCAAGAAATAATAATCTATCATTGATAGATTTAATTTATGAGTGTATTCAAGACATGCTTATATAAAAACATTATTTTGTATCAACCTTACAAAATTCCCCACAAACCCGTCATTTATGCAATTAATATAAACAATTATATTAATTGTACCACTAGGACATTGCAATGTACCCTACTCTAGTAATTTAAGAAAATAAAGATGTTGAAATATAATGTAATAATAATATTTCTATATCTATATTTTTCATATATTAAGAAAATATAATCATTATTTATTATAACCATGATTTCATGTAACTATGTAAGTCCGTTTTCGAATGTTTTATAAAAAACGTCCTTAAAAAAATTATAGTTTCGCAAATCGTTGCCACTTTACATACATACTCTGAAGGTACTAAACTAAGTACAAAGCCCGTTTTTAATTTTCACTTAGCAGAAAAAAATATATTCATGTAAATTTTAGGGGCCGGAATGGCGCAGTGGTCACACAGTTGACTTACGACTCACACAGTCATCGGTTCGATTCATAGCAAAGTGCAAAAAAAATGTGTGTGATTCTACGCAGTCACCATTTTCCCGTGCTGTCGTCCGATTGCGTCATCCGGTTTCCAACTAGGTCCCACTCCACTGGGAGTGAAGACCGCACATGTCTCCTCTTGGAGAAGGGGGGTAGTATCATGCATATAGTGATATATACATAGATAAATAGATCACATGATCTCCCTACTACTCACTTGTGATAAGCATTGTCAAAGACCTTGAGGTCGTTACAATGAACAAATATAGAAAAAAAAAAAAAAAAATGTAAATTTTAACGTATTGTAAAGGAAACTTTAAAAATATGTAATTATAATATTAAAAATAGGTATCTTATTTTATTTTGTAGGTTTAGAACGTAAAGAAGATAGAGACAGTAAGTCCCTAGAATTATGTTAAAAATTAGTATATTATAATAACCACTGAGTCGGCGGTCTCCAACGTTCGCTGCACAGGCAGCCGCCACCCCCGGCCAAAAGAACTTGTGCATCCTGGTGACCCTCGATGTCAAAAACGACTTTAGCTCCCTGAGGTGGCCAGTTATAGACGCCGCTCTTGGGGGCATTCAAACTCCGGAATACCTGGTGGAGATGTTCGGGTCGTGGCTCTCTGACATGACGCTACTTACGGTACAGCTCATAGGGTTCGCCGACGATCTGTCCGTCGTAGGAACGGCACTTACGGGTCAGTTACTGGAGGATCTTGTCAACCCCACCCTGCAGAAAATTGACGATTGGATGGTGAACCACGGCCTGGAGTTGGCGCACCAAAATATGGAAGCCGTCATCCTATCCATGAGACGCGCGTACATCCCTCCGAGGCTATCAATCGAGGGGAAACCCAACAGTACTGTTCAACAGCATCAGATACTTTAGAGTGATACTGGATAAGAGTCTGACCTTCTCGGCTCACGTGGACGTCGTGGCCAAAAAAGCAGCACGAACGGCAGCTGCATTGGCCAGCCTCATGCCCAATGAGTGGAAAAGAAAGCTGCTCAACTCCGTGGTAGACAGTCAGTTGCTGTACGCCGCCCCAGTTTGTATCAGCAGAGAATCCGCGGTAGCCAGGGCCAAAACGAACCTGATCCGTCCACAGAGAGTATCGGCGCTGAGAACCATCCGTGCATACCGCACCGTCTCCGACGAGGCGTCCCTGGTCCTCGCCTCTACGGTTCCGGCCGATTTACTCGACCCCGAACAATCGAGTGCGACTACTGAAACGCCCTCTGTGACCACCTGTATACCCAGTTGGCGCACAGACCGTGCACAGCCGACATCCAGGACATCATCTGCGGGCCGCCATTCGACCACCTTCCAGCTGACCCAGACGAAAGGACAGCTATATTGAGGAATGTGGAGTAGTCTTTCCGACTGTTCTACGGGATGGTCAAACGTATTCTCTCACTGTCAGGCTGCTGAGGCTCGCAGTGACCGGAACTGTGATCCCATAACTTGTATAACTCTTGTGAATATTAGCGAGTGAGGGATTGCCCAGCCGTTAACTTTAACTTTGATGTAATTGTTAATCAATAAACGATGGGAGTCGGAGGAGAAGTAATGCTAACGCGGTTCCTTCTCTGGCACTTGATACAATAAAAAAAAAAAAGTATATTATAGTAATTATAGATAATAAAAATCCGACCTTACCTAACCTACTGCATAATACCCTATATTTTTTTTTTTTTAGAACTCCTTCGTGAATGGGACGGTAATTTTATTAACGTACATTTTCTAGTTTAAATTTTTAAAAAAGTTTTCATTATAATTCATAATTGAAAGATTATTAAATTACTATTTATAATTTTATGAATCGTAATACTTGCATATATTATATAATAATCACGGAAATTGTTCTAGTTGTGCAATTTAGTTATATTGATTATACTAAGTATGGTATGAAATGTAAATAGTCTTCTAACAATGTAAGTTCTATGCTTACAAGACATACGTGACGTACACATAAGGAATACTATAGTGCAGTACCTGCAGAGTGCATTTGGTCGTCTTTATAATATACAAGTGTTCTTATGATCCTGTTACAAAAATACGGGGTGGCGTGATTTACTTTTACAATAACAATTATGATGTACATTGTACTTGCAACATATTAATTATATTTTTAACACCTATTATTATTGAAATCGCCAATAGTCGTCTATTTCAATACATAAATAAAACTAAATAAGCATTACCTGATACCTATATTTACATAAGTATGTAACAGTACCCAGTCCCAAGAAAAAATAATCTGTCAATGATAGATTTAATTTATGAGTGTATTCAATACATGCTTTTGTAAAAACATTATTTTGTATCAACCTTACAAAATTCCCCACAAACTCGTAATTTATGCAATTATATTAATTGTACCACTAGGACATTGCAATGTTCCCTACTCTAGTAATTTAAGAAAATAAAGATGTTGAAATATAATTGTAATAATAATATTTCTATATCTATATTATTCTTATATTAAAAAAATATTATCATTAATTATTATAATCATGATTTTATGTAACTATGTAAGTCCGTTTTCGAATGTTTTATAAAAAATGTCCTTAAAAAAATTATAGTTTCGCAAATCTTTGCCCATTTACATACCTACTCTGAAGGTATTAAACTAAGTACAAAGCCTGTTTTTAATTTTCACTCAGCAGAAAAAAATATATTCATGTGAATTTTAACGTATTGTAAAGGACACTTTAAAAATATGTAATTATAATATTAAAACTAGGTATCTTATTTTATTTTGTAGATTTAGGAAATAAAGAAGATAAAAAAAGTAAGTCCCAAGAATTATGTTAAAAATTAGTATATTATAATAACCACTGAGTCAGCGGTCTCAAACGTTCACTGCACAGGCAGCCGCCACCCCCGCCCAAAAGAACTTGCAAAGGCGTAGTAAGGGTCGGGCTCGATTGTCTAGGTCCTATGAGTATGTAATATAGTTGTTTCATTGATTCGTAATTTTGAAAGAATGGTTGTTGTGGGTGATGATGAATGCCTATTGTTGAATGAGGATTATATATGGATTGACAAAAGTGAAATGACAAGCAAAATGACAAAGAAGGGATATTTAGATAAAGGCTAATATCGGAGTTTTTATATTGAATTAGTGGTAAGTTATGTCTAAACAAAATTGAAACCAATTGAAAAACCTGAACTCAATAATATATCATACAATATCGACATTAAATAATCAGGAAAAATATTACCTGTAGAGAAAACGCAGTATTCCGTTAATAAAACCCAAGACTTTTAAATTTGATTTCAAGTTTATAAATATACTATTTTCTATTTTGACCTCTCATAAGTATCAAATAGATTAACTTTTCTATAGGAATAGAAGCGGAATCAAAAATTGGTGCATTTTTATTATGGCGATTACACCAAATGTTGATAGCTGAAAGAGAAAAAAAAACACAGTTCATTGTAAATACATTTATTTATTCGCTATGCTCAGAATTTAAAATAATTGAATACATTCCTTAGATTATAAGCACATATTAATTTGATCAACATTAAATTTAATTAAACGTAAAATACAATTAAAATGTTATAATAAATGTTCTCTGTTTGAACGACGTACAACTAAATTCTTTTAACTTTTTTTCTTAATTTTAATGGAAACGTATAATAGATAGCATGTTATGCTTTAGAAAAATTAAATTTAGCATTATCTTTTAAGACTATCACAGATTTAAATTTAGATATAACCTGTTTTGACGATTAATATTAAATATCAAGAAACTATCAAACTTGTGGTATATTACCATTTACCCTTAGTATAGTGAAGATTATGTGTAAAAAAATCAAGATTATTTACCCACTAGTTGAAGAAGCATAATTATTATAATCATAATGTAGTCAAATTTCACCCTTGTCACTCGTCATAGTACAACAATATTTTAATTTAAACAATTTTTTGTTTAGCCCTAAAAACAAAATACTATGAGAAAATGTTATATGATATCAACAAAAAAAATGATTGTAAGTATTCTTATGCAAAATAATTAATTATAATATTATGACTGTGTGCAGTGTGTGACTCTCCTACTGTTATATCTATTTACGTAAAAGATAAATTATAAACTTGATAGGTAGATATTAGGAAAAAAAAAAGTCTACGTTAATGTTTTTCCCGCGAATCTTTGATGTATTAGTATATGAACCGATTGTAATTTTAGTTTGAGATCACTGGTGTATAGTTATTGTATTTGTACGGGTACAATGTTTTTATTAGATGAATACAATTTATACACACACATTTTTTTGATTTTATTACGCTTTTAAGACAAATAAAATGTTCATCATATCCACGAACATATTATCATAAATTTATGCATTATATTAAAATATAACCAAATACCCAAATTTTATTATTCCCCAAAAAAATTCATTTCGTGCCTGTGCTCGTCAACCTGACCCCGTGCGTACGCCATTGCTTTATACAAACATTACTGTGTAAAATGTACGTTTACCCTACAGTGTCTGTACGTGAAATCTAGCGTGACTATAGACCAATAATCTTGTTTATAGGGATTATATGAGCGTAACTACTGGATATAGGACGGTGTCCTACAATAGTCATGTCAAAACCACCACTGCGAGCAAGTCTCATTGCTCAACTAATTAATTTATATCAACAGAAACAATTTTACTATAAATTATTATGTCTGTGAAGTTCACCCCACTCCCTACACCAATTTTATCTAGTCAATTACTTCTAGAAAGTAGGTATTGGAAAATTAATATTAGTTTTACATAGACAATTCAATATTGCATAGTAAGTAATAATACATTCTATTTACACTACACTGTGCGCACCCTGGTAGTTCGGAAAAACAAATTACATTATTTTTAATCATATGCCACATTAGAGCGTTTTATTGGGACTCGTTGATTCCTGTAAGTCACTGACCCTGGCACCGCAAAGTTAATATTTTGTTACAAAAATGGTTTCACAAATTAGTTACCATTTCGTAATAATTCGTAACCAAAAATTTGGAATTTATAATTTAAGTATAACAGTTCAAAATACAATTTCCATTTGCGTGTGCCAGGATCAGTGGACTCCAGCAACCGAAACTCGAAATAACGACTTACGGGGTCCGTAACTAGTGACTTGATGGCATTTTTCGTTATCGAGGATAAAATTATACAATTTCAAAAACGGCCACATCATACAATGCGGTTTTTTTCTTAATTTTAATCACTAACAATCCTGAAATCCAAAAAAATGGAGTTACGACCTTTGCGATTTAGGCCGACGTGCTATTATAGTTGTGGGATGATACAATAAAGTCGGTGTACCAACTTCACGCACGTGGTTTTCAAATATTGAAAATTGGTATCAAATGTTTTCAAACTATTTTCAAAATAGTGAGAAGGTTTTGTGTCGATTGGACAACATTGGGGGCTGCATGAATTTGCCCTCACCCCCAATTAAAAAAAATGCGTATAGGTAAAATATACATTTTCAATATAATGCACTGTTGCGCCACTGTTGTATTTTTGACATACAGATTTGAGATTTCCTACCTTTCCGGTGGATTTTCCTAAAATTGTTTTTCGTAAAGACCTTCTGCTGGCAGTTACGAACATCTTAAAAAAAAAATTGAGCCAAATCGGACCAGCCGTTCTCGATTGATGAATTGTTATACATTTTTGTCTCCATTTATATTATATATTATATAGTACGGTAAAAGTACGAATACCGGTTAAACCTAGGATTTACCAGTAAATCCTAGGTTTCACCGACTACTATTGATAAATGTCCGAATTTTGGACATTTACCAATTTATTTCGGTAAGATCAAGGATACACAACATCGTTGAGAATTGAGAATCATTTGATGAAAAATACATATTTTATAAAAAAATGTAAATTGAAGAACAATATTGTTAACAAATATTTTAAATTTGTTAAAAATTTATATTTAATAAAAATAATATGTACCTATTGATTCATAAAAAAATATTATATTTGATAAAAAATATCACAATTATTTTGAATGTCTAATAATTCAAAATCAGCCATAGTTGGTCGGATTGATGGACTCGATCGGTCAAAGTCGGGGGGCTGCGTGAACTTGGCCTCCGAAACCAGTATTCGTACTTTTACCGTAACGTATATATAGATCTAAACGTTGTTCACGTTCACTTTCTATTTGAAAAAGACGAGTTAAGTTCACGTATCGTTCACTAAATATGAACGTGAATGAATGAACGAGCATTCACGAACGACGTTATTTTCAAACTCTGCGTAGTACCTACTACCTAATAGATGACCAAGTCACAGTAATTTATGTTGTTACGGATATTACACAACAAAATTAAATTAACACCAATTGAATGTTATAATAATGTCTTTCTTTAATATAGAATTTGTAGTTAAAATGTATAAGTATAGCTGCTAATTGTTGATCTAACACTGGTAATACTACAACCGTCTCACATACCAAAACCCTTATTCAGTGGATCCTACGTCGCAGCGTCGTCCAACACACTCTGTCCTTTCACAATAACAATAAAATTTGATAAAAAATTACATAAAAAACAATATTTTTTATAATATTCAGGTGTTCTTAAAACCCCCTCCCCAGACTAAATGTGACATGGGGGTCCAATGACCACCATTTTTTACTCTAGTTCAAAGTACCCATCTGTACAGTTTTGAATTTTCTGTTTTTCTGTTTTGTTAGTTCAGTTTAACAATAATAATAATAACAATAATAATAATAATAACAATCATAATAATAAAAAAAATTATAACCAAAAATAAAATAAAATAAATAACACTTGGGTGTCTTCTTGAGTACCATTAAACTGTTCTGTTTCTGGTATTTCAGGGTCGTATTATTTTATAGAAGTTTTTCTTAAATTAATACTTAGTACCTATACTAATTTTTATTACTGTTACTATTAAAATAATAAAAAATTATATGAACTTTATTACTTAAATGTTTAGAATCAATGAAGGTTAAAAAAATATATCTATATAATATTCAGTGGTCCTTAACATTATGTTTAACTTTAGCTCAATGATACACCATTGCAAACAAAAAACAATTTTGAGTAACTTTAACGATTGAAGTATAAACGTTATCGTTTATAAAAGTATCTAAGACTAGTTTAAGCAATTATTATATTACCCTTTTTACTTTGCATATAAATATTTTAAATGTTTGACAAAGTGACCAGTTATCTTATAGGAAAGTACCGAAAATATTCTTAGGATATGTTATAGGGGCTCACATTCATTGGTAACTTCACACTATCTTTATTTAATTTTTTTTTTTTATTATTGATCCTTAAGCCCGGCATCTATGGCCATTAGATGTTTGTAGGGTTGTATTGTGGTTGTGGTAGGGTTTGGAACGGTGATTTTTATCACGGGAGTGTTTGTTTTCGGCAGAATTTTTAAGTGGGCGCCCGTTCGTAGGTATCTACCATGCCTGAGTGTGGGATGGCAGTTATTTATTCCGGACACCGTGACTGCCCGAAGAAAAATGCCACCTGTTGGGATCGAACCGGTGTCGGTGCGCGTCACAACAAACGCCTTAGTCCACTCGGCCACTCTGTCCCTCTTTATTTAATTTATTAATACGGAAAACCTCAAAAAACAGCTTATTTAATGAATTTAACTTCACGTAACAAAACATAAGAAAAAAATCTAAACTGACCAAAATAATTATTGTTTGTACCTACCTAGCTACAGTATTTCCTACTGCATCAACATTTTGCAAGGAAACAATAGCCAAAGGAAGAAAATAAAAGGAAAAACAAAAAACAAAAAAACAAAAAAACATAAAATGAAGATTCGTCATTGATGTAGAGGTTTTTCAGTATTTTTTGGTTCCAAATTCAAATATATATTTTATCTATTTATAATGAATTATTGTACCTAGTAATAAGTAACAATTTATAATTATGAAATTGTAAATCTGTAAAACTATATCAATAATTAAGATTTATTTTTTTAATTTTATCATGTGTCCTATTAAGTATTATCATAAAACAAAATAATAAAAATTCCAATTATCATGTAATTGACAATAAACCATTACCGGTGGTAAGTAACTATTATTCTATCAAAACACATGTATATTGCAGATAGTATATGTATCGGTGTCCAGGGATATAAAACAATTTTCATTACCTATGATTTCTTTAAATAATAACAGTTCGTTAATAAACATTTAAGCTAATATTCTATTGTACCGGAAGTAATCCCAAAGTCAACATTTCCAGAAATTAATTAAATAGTTTTTTGTTCCGTTCAGGCAACGCAAGATTGTGTCGAGTACCTACTTTAAAAAATTACTCATAATTCATAATGTTATATTATACCCATGCATTATATTCGTACGTTTTTCTATTAGTTGAAAGGTTGTATTACTAATAAATTAACTAGTATAATCGGTATTTTTTTGAGTATATAATATTATTTAGTTTTTGATAGTCTTTGATAGAATTCAATGGTACCCATTGTCGGCCTGGCCCAGGCGGCTTGAAGGCTTCCGATCGGTATGATTCGGCGTATGGAAGGGGAACCGATGCGCAGCGACGGACGCGTTAGCACGTATGGACTCTCGTGGTACGGACTATACCTCAATCTCACACGTCTTTTTTTTTTTTTGCTTATTCTTGAAGGTCCATCGCCGCTTCTAATACGCCTCTCCACAACTCTCTGTTCTTCGCCAGTTGTTCACCCTCTCTAATACCCAGAAGCTTGAGGTCTTCTTTGACTCGGTCAGTCCATCACTGTCTTGGTCTCCCTATCGGTCGTTTTTTGTTTGGTTTCCACATTGTGACATCGTGTACTGTTTGGCACACCGCTCTCCAAACATGCCCGGCCCAGCTTATTCGTCTGCTTTTAAATATTCCCACTATGTTTGGTTCATTGAATATTTCCTCAGTTCTGCATTAGTTCTTCGTTCATATAAATTGACTTCGTTTCTTTTGGGCCCATAGATTCTACACAGTATTTTTCTTTCAAATATTAGTAATCTCACACGTCTATTCAATAAAATTTGTTTATTCTTCATAGGTCATAAACTGGCCCACACAGGGAACTTCCAATGACTTTCGTTATTAGAGAAGGACCTCGGATTTCTACGAAGCCCATTGTTTATTTTTTAGAGTACTACTTTTCATCGTTTAAAATAAATATAAGAAACATAAAATATTTCAAAAAAAAAAGTGAAGTGATTAATCCTTAGCATTGTAAAATATAAATGAAAATAAATAAAAGTCTATTTTTAATAAGAAAGAATTAAAAACTTAGGTTTACTATCAATATAAAGCGATCTTACATCGTCTGTAAACTTTGATGACATAATAAATGAATTTGCTTCAAAAATAAGCATGAAAAATAATATTTAAAGAAAACTTATTAATTATTTCTATTATAAATATAAAAATGTATTGTCTATTATAGTTAATAAATAATATAAAAAAATAAATGTTTTATTTGTGTTCAATATCAATAGTAAATATATATATATATTAATTAATAAAAAATAGGTACAAGAAATGTGTTGTCTATAGATATAATAAATGAATAACTTTATAATTATGTTTGTGAAAATGTATAAGTAAATACTAAATTAATATAAATTATTATTTTGTTTTATACAACTCGTTTATATGTGTATGGATGGAGAAGGTATAAACGCTACTGTTGACAACTATAACATAATATAGATCGTATGCTAATAACTAAAAAACACTATTATCTTCGGATATATATATATATATATATATTATTGTTTTTATATTACCTTATATTATTCCTATGATAAAAATACTAGAATATCTAACGTTACTATTTTGATATATTTATATATTCATAAGAATACAATGGGGTTACACTCAGATTGTTATAATAAATAGAAAACATTTTCCAATTGAATTATGTTAATATTATTGTTATTATTTATTGAGCGTATCCAGTTATTTTATATAGAAAAAATTAAGTATTTCATTCGAATGTGATATTGAATGCTCTTCCTCTACGGCCCACGGATGAGACCTTTGACAACGAAAAATTATTATTTTTATTCTATACCTCCTTTATATGTTAATAATAACTCTTTACCACGGCTCTCGACAGTAATTAGAGCGCTTGTAGGTAAGTTATACATAGCTGGTGAAAATCAAAGGTCATCATGGGAATATGTAATGATAATATATTATACTACATATATGATATAATATAAATAGTTATAATTTAATTAGAGAAAATCCATAGTTATCGTATACAACATAATATTAAACCTATATACCAATATACTATCATAGGTTGATTTAATAAATAGATATGATTTCAAAGAGACTCAGCGAGGATATATTCACTCAAGCATACCCTGAGTCATATTCCCGGAATATTCCCCAACCTCTCGGGAAATTTCCTCGGAAAATATTGAAAAAAAAATAAAAAATAAAAAAATCGAGTTGAAATAGAACGACAGTCTATACTAGTATATTTTACTCACATCAATTGGCTAAACTACTTAACTGGCTAAACAATAATATTATTATAAAAGTATTAATTAAGAGTAAAGTTTTGCTTTTATTTTTATTAATAAAGAGACGGAAGTACGTAGGTATACTAGGTATAGTTATATATAAATATATGTTGTTTATTATATTATGTGTAAGTAAAAAGTTATTCAGTATTTCAATTTCAGTATGTATATTTTTATTTTTATTTTTATTTTTATTTTTTCAACATATATAGGTAAATGAAAGTTAGATCGTTTATTTTGTGGTCATTGTATAGATTTAAAAAAAATAAATTTTAGTTACTTAATAACTTTTTTATATAGAATAAATATCTAAACAGACATAATATCAACAAAGAGCTCATTTGGATCATTTACAACCATAAGTTTAATTTAAAACTGAAACCTATGATCAATATTTAAAAAATGTATTATATTCCCGGGAAATTCCCGGTGTTAGGAATATTCCCGGGGAAATTCCTGAAACTATATTCCTGGGAATTTGCCTATCACTAACCCTAACACAGTTCGATGGAGGTTAGATACGTCTCTGCTCACAACAGGTTGACACTAGTCGCCATAACTCGACTTAACCCGACGACTTCGCTAATATATATAATATAGTGTTATGAAACACCTATCACTCATGTTATTACATGCATATAATTTTCGTTAAATCATCTACCTATTCAATCACTAGTGTAAATTATTGTCTTTACATATTATACTCAGGATGTTTAAAATAATAGTAATAAGAAAACATTTCAGAATAAATTATATATACCTAAGTCGGTGATTTATTATGAATAACTAATAAAATAAAATAGAATATTGTGTATTCATATACATATTCTCATGTAAAATCATTGGAATGTGACATTGAATGACCTCCCACGTCGTCCTTTGAATATTAGTTTTAAGGTCTGCTCTCCAGAAGAATTGTATAATGCCTCCTGTTCATCGGTGAGGGATAATGATCGGGGGAGAAACACTTCTATCACCTCTCCTTCTTCATCATCTAAGGTACACTTGATGGTTCTACCGTATTGCGTCTCCTGGTTTGACATCCTTATGTTACTGTAAGGTTTCCCCTCGATCAGCTCCCCCACCGAGATGCATCGGACGTTGGACTGTGTGATTAGACTCTGCTTTAAGTTATCCATGTTAAATGCTAAATAAATGTAAAAATAATATTATATTTAATATTTAATTCATATATATTCACACATTATATATATAAACATTAATTCATATGTATATCATAAGTTTCATTACGAAACTCGTTAACGCTGAATCTTAAAAGGTTATCTAACGTAAAATTATGAGTAGAGAAATTTTTAAAAACGTCATTCATAGACAATCACCTCTATCACCGTCAATGAGTTATGATAATAAGCTTACGATATGATATATTATATTTAGGTTTGGAAATAAAAATATATTACTCACTTGAAATTCGGTATAATCAATAATTCGGTAGGTATTCGATAATCACTGAGTCCTCTTGTTATACCTCTTGAACTCTTGATGAAGTGAGTAGCAGTTGACGACTGATATCAAATGCTTCGAAACCGATCGTATTTAAGTATTGAAAATCCCTCTCCTCAGAAATACCCCCCGACACTTGTCAACCAATTTCCACCATTAAAAGTATTACCCGACTTTCTATGTTCAAAAACAAAGTCACTAACAATAGTAACAGAGTCATTATCATCATAAGGTGTAAAACTATTAAACATGCCCCTCAATCACATTAAATATATATTTTACCTAATAGGTTATTTAGTGTAAACTTTCTTATTTTCTAAAATGAATAGTATATTATATATTATGTAAGTGTACTGTTTATATAGCTATCAATGTATACATGTTTGAAGGTAAGATAATATATTGGTATAGTAATTTGAAGTATCATTTTCAAGGTGTGGGTAATGTGGAAAGATTAGAATATTATTTATTATGTAGGTATACTATTTATATAGTTAACAATGTATGTATGTTTGAAGGTATCTATCATATATTGGTATGATAGTTTGAAGTATCATTTTCAAGCTGTGGGTTATTGAGGAATATTAGCATAATATTATTGATTTATTTATTTATAATTTATTAATAGTATATTATTTATTTATTATGTATGAATACTATTTATGTAGCTATCAATGTAATGTATGTGTAATATATAATAATTAAATTTATTTATTCTTAACCTTTTATCTAGCTCAGACCCTTATATATGTGATAGGGGTGGTTAAGAGGGAAGGGGGTGAGGTTTGAAACGTAAGTAATGGATGGGAGGGGGAGGATTGAGGTCGGGTACGTAAGTGATAGCTATGGATGGGTTTGAAGGGGTAAGGTTGGGTAGGTATGTAGGCTTAACCCGATAGAATATTAGTATATTATTTATTATCTCTACTATTTTTATACCTATCACTTTTTACGTTATACTTATTTTTTAAAAATATTCACACATATTATACATATGATACTTATAATGTAATAAAATCGTATTAGTGAAATACATGGTTGATATGTATTTTATGTATGGATACATACAATATATATCACTTGTTTGATATTTATATTTTACTAGATGTGTATGCTATGTTGTTCCATACATATCCCCTATGAATATTAGAATGATATACTTTTCACTTATATTGAAATGAATACGATAACATTTTGTATGAACATTGAACAACTATATTAAGAAAAATTAATTTTTATTATAACCGATAACATCAATATCTTTCACATATGTGTATGATATCGAATATATACATCGTAAAGAAAATAATTAAATAAACTGATTAATTAATAATAAAAAAAGGTGGGTAAGTGGATTTCGCTCTGCTGTACAGTAGGTTACAAGTGGGTCACTGTATAATGGATGGTATTAAATTTGAATTCAATGATATAATATCATTGTATAAGAAAAACGATTCTGAGCGGACACGGTATGTCAGTCTAGGTATAAGACATAATATTATATTATAGTCTATAGTATTTAAAAACAATTGACCTATAATTAATAGGTTCCTATAATAAATTCAAAATTAATCATATCATAATATCTATTATGTACTTATAACGCGTTATACATCAACAACAAACCGTGATACTATCATAGATATATAATAGTATACTTTAGAAGTTTCAAGTATACCCAAGAATAATATTATACAATCACAACAAAATAACTAAAATACCTAGTTATTCTAGGTTTTTAATATGTAATTTCGTCCAAATTTGTACTTAAAATGACTATAAAAATAAACTGTGTAAATGTATTTTTTAGATTTTTTGGTAACAGAATTAATTACTTACGTGGAATCTTGTTT
>NC_042493.1:115036332-115039729 GCF_005508785.2 Acyrthosiphon pisum
AATGCTTATAAAAAAAAACTGTGACTAACGATTTTTAATATTTTTCATTTGCCTTTGAAACAATATACTAGGAGCTTCTATTAAATTTTCAAGCTTTTTTATCCAACAAATAAAATGTTATTGATATTTTTAGAAAAAAAACTAAAAAAAAATGGAAAATGAAAATGTCTCTAAACAGTTCAAAATAAATCAAAATATTTTGAAAATGTTATCGTGTATAGAAAATGGAAATATAAACAACCATTGAAAATTTCATGTATCTACGGTCGTTTGTTTTAAAGTTACATCAAAAACCAAAATCGATTTTCTCGAAAACAGATTTTGCGTAAAAATTCCCGTTTTTCCTTAATTTATCTTTTGTTTTTCCCGGCGCTTTTGAAAACTACTGGGAAATTTAAATTTTGACCTCCCCAATGCACCAACGATATTCAATTTCTGATCGAACAAGATACTGAAGTTGAAAATCGTAGCATTATTTCGACTACTTATCGTGTACACAGACACAAAAAAAATAAATAAAAAAATTAATTAATTAAAAAAAAAACACACATCATTGTAAAATCAACACATTCATCGTTCCACTCAGAATCTAAAATGATTAATTTGAATGATCTGATTTGATTTTATGTAAATATGTGAATAGTGAGGCTTAGTATGCTATACGCTTCACGTATATTATTTATTACTACCTACTAATAAACTTTATGTTATTTTAGAAGTTATCAATATTTATAACGTACATAATATAATACTTAAAACCTAATATTGCTATTGTCAGTATAGTTAATGTAGTATAAATTTCATAATAAGGTATTACGATATTAGGTAATCCACTATATAAGGTATGATGTGATTGAATATGATATATATATATATATATATAATATACTCTTAAATTACTGTTAGTGAGATGTTTTAGGATATTTCATAAAGTATCAATATGTAGCACATAATAATATAGTAATTATAGTTTAAATATAGGTATATATTTACACTTCAGCGTAACCGTGTAGTTATGTCGGAAAATTGAATGATTGAAATAATCGATGTTCGTAGGTGGGTAAAAGTATGTTTACCTCAATCGTAACTAAATTGTCTTTTATATCAAAAATATATGATAGGTACATAGTACAGAGTAAATCACACAGTTACACTTTCATATTTCCCACTGACAGAAGATAATGGTATATCGTTAATAATTACTTAGTAGCGCTATGGTATAATATATTTTATAATTTACAATCGTAATATACACTTCGTGTAACATATTATGTTAACAATGATATCGCGGACAGGTGAGTCAAATATACAACACATCACCCTTGGAGGATGGTGACGGTTATCTGATAACGGTGGATAACACGATGTTATATCACTGATCATTATTCGGATATTTATACTTAGGATACTTCGGATACTTATACTAAGGTATAAGGTCTATGATTTTAATTTATACGTATTATTATTATTATTATTATTATTATTAATAATAGGTACTTTGCATAGAGTGCTACAATGGCTTTGATTGTATTATTCACATCCACTACAACATTTACGTTTTAATACAATTATTTATACGCTACACTTTAAACATGAATTTATTAAAATATTCTATCGATTATCGATCGTTAGTGAATTTGATGTTTGACAACTCGGATCCGGGATATCCCCATTAGGTATACAACTTTTTTATCGAAGTTGAAAACATTCGATTCACATCCACATCAATCGTATTAAGATAAATATTAATTGGCTGATTGCGGATTCATTTATGATAGTTTGAAGTATAATTTTCCAGGTGTGGGTAAATGGAGGTACATTAGTATATTACTTATGTACCTATCAATGTATGCTTGAAGGTAGGTATGATATATTGGTATAGAAGTTTGAAGTATAGTTTTCAAGGTGTAGGTAATGGAAGTATATTAGTATATTATTTATTATGTATACTATTTATATAACTATCAATGTATGTACGGTATACTACTATAGTAGTTTGAAGTATAATTTTTCAGGTGTAGGTAAATGGAGGTATATTAGCATATTATTTATTTATATTGATTAATATTATATTATTTATGTGGTTACCAATGTAGGTATGTTTGGAGGTATGATATATCAGTATAGTAGTTTGAAGTAAAATTCTTAAGGTGTGAGTAATGGAGGTAGCAATTTACTCAGTTTTAGATATATAGCCTCCATAGTTCAGTAGTTAGAGCACTGGTCTTGTAAACTAGGGGTCGGGAGTTCGATTCTCTCTGGAGGCATAACATTTTTTTTTGTTAAAAAATCGTTATAGTGTTAATATTTATTAAATATAAGTTACATACATAGACTTGCATAGAATCTTTGAAGAATATTGATTACTTAACAATAATGTTTCAATAAAATTTCAATTAATGCACAATAATGTTACAGAAATATTCCTATAATATTCTGTGGTCATATTTTGGCCACTTTTTTAAATTTTTTGAAAATGTTTAAATTAAAAAATTTTGAGAATATTCATATAGTAATATTCTAAATATTAAAACCTTAAATATTTGTGAAAAGTTCTCTTAAACAACTTTTAAAATATTATTATAATATCATAATTACAAAGGTTGGTGAATGAGGGGATCAGAGCCTTACCCCCCCCCCCCCTTACACTGATTATATAATAACTAGGGTTAGGATATTTATGCACTAAAAAATGTATGAATATGTATGCACTTATGCACTAAAAATCATCTAAATATGCATGAAAAATTTGAAAAATATGCATTAATAAGTAAAGTAAAGACATTTTTGGACAAAAAATGCAATAAACATTAATTATTATAGACAAATTGAAAATGTTTGTGTTTGATATTAATTGTTGTATATAATTTTTTCTTTTTGTTTACTTAATCGAATATGTTTAGCGATGTTCATATGCTGTTCAACAGTAAACCGACGTTCACTACCGACATTAACTTCGCATAATTTGCAATAAAGGATTGAACCATCGGTAGTTAAAACGTGCTCTCCAAATTCTTTTACAAAACCTCTTAGTCGGTTAGAACAAGAGCTTTTAACTTTAGGCATAACTGAGTGATTTAATAAATCAAATACGTTCACGACAAAATACGAAACGTGCAATATACGGTACTCTACATCGGTCGTAGACAAGAGGGAAACTAACTATAAATTATTAAACGTTCTGTTAAATATCTGATAAAATTGTAATGGCTCGCAGTTTTAAGATAAGTTTTGACTGTGACAATTGACGAGACTTATCGAAAATTCTATTTAAGTAGGTACCTACCTTTACTCCGTATAGGTATAACCATATTTAATTCTCAACAATAAATAAGTGATAATATGTGAAATACAGATAATCAAACTTATATAAGATTCAGTAAAATATATAAAATTA
>NC_042493.1:115040311-115049293 GCF_005508785.2 Acyrthosiphon pisum
TAATAATAACGCATTGTATTCTGAAACCAGAAAATAAAATGGTATGTAAAATGATGCCAAAGGCTCCAATCGTTTGTTCTGCAGGTTAAAATTTTTAATAAAATGTTATTATATGCTATATAATATATTTATAATAAATAATTTATCAAAAAATTTAAGATTTATAAAAATTACTTTCTTTTATTTTATTCATTGCAAATATATGAGTTTTTTTAATGATAACAATATACATATAAAACTAATATGTATTATAAAACATTTGTTCAAAAATCAAATTGAACAATTAAAAAAAAATATATAGGTATCTAGATTATTAAGTTGCAAATATAATTATAAGTGACATCTTTATATATAATATATATTTTAACAAGACATTTTTAGCTTTGGCTTAAGCTGCAAATATGTATTAAAATATTTTTTTTAAAATATATATACATATAATATAATACATGTCAAAACAATTTTTTTTTTTTATGATAGATTACAATTTTTTTTAAACATAACATTTATAAAACTAATATATTATGTATAGGTAAAATAAAACACTTTTTCAAAAGAAAACTGATTTCATATCGAATTGAGTAATAAAAAAAAAAAAAACTAAAATTACTAATAATAATATTTCTATATCTATATTCTATATTATTCATGTATTAAGGAAATATTATCATTATTTATTATAATCATGGTTTTATGTAAGTATGTAAGTCCGTTTTCAAAGGCTTCATAAAAAATGACCTTAAAAAAAATATAGTTTCGCAAATCTTTGCCCCATTACATACCTACTCTTAGTGTACTAAACTAAGTACAAAGCCCGTTTTTAGTTTTCACTTAGCAGAAAAATATATATTCGTGTGAGTTTTAACTTGTTGTAAAGAAAACTTTAAAAATATGTAATTATAATATTAACACTAGGTATTTTTATTTTTTTTTTGTAGATTTAGAACATCATCAAGATAGACTCGGTAAGTCCCTGAAATTATGTTAAAAACTAGTATATTATAATAATTATAGATAGTAAAAATCTAACCTTACCTAACCTACTTAGTTTAAATTATTAAAAAAGTTTTCATTATAATTCATAATTGAAAGATAATTAAATTGCTATTAATGATTTTATGAATTGTAATACTTGCATGTATAGGTTAATACCTATATAATAATAATAATAATAATAATATAATAATAATATAATAATATAATTATATAATAATCACGGAAATTGTTCTAGTTGTGCAATTTAGTTATATTGATTATATTGATTGTTTTCAAAATTCTAATTCATTAATAATAAATATAATTATTGTAGGTATTTAGTGTAATATGATTTTCATACTACAGTTCACCCAAACAGTGGCATAGCTAGGAATTTTTTTTTGGGACGATCAACTTTTACACTTTTACACATTAAATACATACTAGCACAGATAGATAGTTGAAAAGTGTTAATACTAATAAGTACAGTGGCGTTCTCGTTGGTTTATCCCCCCCCCCTCTATTGTCTTTTTTTGCCAACCTATAGAAAACCACTTATTAGTTATTACAGCTGTTTAGTCATTATATTTTTTATTAATTATTAATTTTATTCGTTGAGTCAACAAGCTTGAAATTTAATACGGGGCTCTTAATATATTCTTACAATAGCAGTTGAAAAATATACAAATACACTCACAATTTTTTTTTTTTTACAAGCATTTAGTTTGAATTTTGACTAATTACGAAAAGATCACAAAAATGTACAAATTGTTTTGAGTTAAAATTTCTTAAAAAACTTTATTTTTAAATCTAACTATCTATGATTTGATAATTTAATACAAGATTACTCATAAGTTTTTCAACCTTTATCAAAAAAAAATATTTACTGGAAAGTCAAATTAAATTTTTATGAGCGTTTGAAGTTCAAATTTTAATATCATTGGATATTCACTCGATTTCTCATGTAACGATTTTCTTATATTGTTTTAATATATAACGATTACATGCTTTATAGGTCCTACTATAGGTATTCATTTATCTTATTTGTGGTCATTAGCGAGTAGTCGGTCAATGGGTCTCGCCAATACAAAATATTTATTTGTAGTTGTCAGTCTTCATTCTGCTTTGACGAAGTGAGAAACCGTTTTTTTTCTAACAGTGAATTTTAGTGTTACTATTTTATTACTATCACGAATAAGTCGTCATTGTACAACATAATTTTAATTTAAACAATTCTTTGCTTAGAACCAAAATCACAATATTTTGATGAACTGTCACAGAGTATCAACGAAATGAAGAATTGTAAGTATTCTTATGCAAAATAATTTATTATAATATTTATTAATTTTGAGTTTTAATTAACATTCATCAATATTTTGAAAATAATTTGAAAACATTTGAAAACCAGTTTTCAGAATTTGAGAACTATTATTTTTTACCGTCAGGTTTTTTGAGTTGGAGGGGGGGGGGCAATTCACGCAGCCCCCCAAGTTGTCCAATCAACTCCAAAACTTCACCAATATTTTGAATATAATTTTAAAACCAGTTTTCAGAATTTGAAAACCACCTGCGTGAAGTTGATACACCGACTTTGTCATATCGTCCCACAACTAATACCATATTTTTGCAAAATAATTGCAACACATTTTTTACTATTTTTGTATAAGAAAACTATACGAATATGTAAAAAAAAAACGTACTGGAAGTTTTTTTGAAAGACATAAATAGTTGAGAAGGTTTAGTGTCGATCGGAAAACATGGGGGCTGCTTTAATTTGTCCCCCCCCCCCAAGTAAAAAAAAATTTTATAGCTCAAATAAAGGTTTTCAAATTCTGAAAACTAGTTTTCAAATTATTTTCAAAATATTGTTAAACGTTTGGAGTCGATTGGACAACTTGGAGGGCTGCGTGAATTCCCCCCCCCCCAACTCAAAAAATCTTCTCACATTAAAAATAATAGTTTTCAAATTCTGAAAAATGGTTTTCAAATGTTTTCAAATTATTTTCAAAAAAATGGCGTAGGTTTAGAGAAAATTGGAAAACCTGGGGGGGGGGGCAATTTCACACGCGTCGTAGTCCAATGTTTGGAACGTTCACTAAAAAAATGAATTCCTTCACGGTCACATTTAGTGCTTAACACGTTGACCGCCATGTGGCCACCGGCGGTCATTTGTAAATTTCAAATTGTATGTTTTTGTGACCGCCGGTGGCCACAGTTGATCATTACTACTACGCCACATGTCCGCCGGCGGCCATAAATGAATATGGTTTTATATTATTAACTTTTCCGTGGCGCTACAATAATGCTACCAAAAAAGTGCCGTGGCGTAGCGGGAATCATTACAATTTTTTTGATGTAATAAATGTATTTTTAAAATTTTTTTTATATTTTTAAACTTTTTTTCAAATACATAGTATAATATACAAATTTGGAATGACACTGAAAAATATACTTGGCGTACAGATGATGCATAATCGAGTGACCGCCGGCGGCCGGTGGCGGTCAAAGTGTTAAAAAAGGAACTCGTTCATGTTCAATTTTATATTATTTTCAAAAGAACACGTTCACGTTCACGTTCTATAAAATTATGAATGCGTTCATTTCGTCGTTTATTTAATTTTTATGAATCGTTTAAATATGAATACAAAATCGTGGAAATCATAATATTACTGTTGTTTTATGACCAGGTGTACCCATTGGAATTTCATGTATTTTATTTTTATAATTCGTAATATATTATATATCATTATAGTATTATCAATCAATATTTATTAAATATCTAAACGTCGTTCACGTTCACTTTCTATTTAAAAAAGAAGAGTTAAGTTCACTAAATATGGACGTGAACGCATGAACGAGCATTTATGAACGTCGTTCTTTCCAAACACTGCGTAGTACACCAATTGAATACTAAAATAATAACTTTATTCAATATAGAATTGGTTGTTAAAATGTATAAGTATAGCTACAAATTGTTGATCTAACACCGGTAATACTACGACCTACTGACCAGTGACCATCCTTGTGTGTTGTCGCGACGTTTCCCCGTGTCACATACCAAAAACCTTATTCAGTGGATCCTACGTCGCAGCGTCGTCCAACACACTCTGCCCTTTCAAAATTACAATAAAATTCGATAAAAAATTACATTAAAAAAAAAAGGTGGGTAAGTGGATGTCGCTCTGCTGTACAGTAGGTTACAAGTGGGTCACTGTATAATGGATAGTATGAAATTTGAATTCAATGATATAATATCACTGTATAAGAAAAACGATTTTGAGCGGAGACGGTATGTCAGTCCAGGTATAAGATATATTATATAGTTATCTATGGTATTAAAAAAAAAATTGACCAATATTATGTATCTATAATAAATTCCAAATTAATCATATCACAATATTCGTTAGGTACTTATAACGTGTTATACATCAACAACAAACCATGATACTGTCATAGATATATATAATAGTATACTTAAGAAGTTTCCTAACTAAGTACTCACGAGTAATATTATACTATCACAAAAAAATAACAAAAATAGTTATTCTAGGTTTTTTAATACATCATTTCGTCCACATTCGAGCTTAAAATGACTATAAAAATAAACTGTGCTTATGTATTTTTTAGATTTTTTGGTAACAAAATTAACTACTTACGTGGAATCTTGTTTGAAATTTTCAATCCTTAGGTATAAAAGTTGAACATTTTATATATTTTTAACTACCAAAGACGTATGATTTCAAATATACCTGGACTAACTCAAGCGGAGTCTTCATGAAAAAAAAATGATAGTTCACATAGTTTTCGAGTCATCTCTGTCAATCAACTTATCAAGATTGATGTTGATAAAAAAGTCATTCAACTCTATGATGGCGTAATAGAAACTTAACTTAAGATATTAAAAATTCTGTATATATTTTTTTCCTTAGTTTAAATGATTCATACTTTACTCAATATATGTAATGAAATTAAAGCTATAAATAGTTTTGAAACAAAAAATGTTAATTCTATAAGTGAGATCAAATTTTATGATAAAGGGTTTTCTATTTTTGCAATGAATATAAGAAGTATTAAATGTAATTTAGATGAAGTAGCTATTTTATTGAGTATTATTAATGATAAATTCGATATTATTGTACTTAATGAAACTTGGTTAACCAATGATTATAACATAAGCTTACTTGGATACAAACATTATCACTGTCTGGGCACTTTAAATAAATCAGATGGTATCTCTATTTTTGTAAAAGATTGTTTTTATGTATCGAGTATAAACTATAATGTAATTGATTTTTGTAACTCATTAGATATAATTATCTTATTTAATAACATTAACTACCGGGTTACTGGAATATACAGATCACCAAGTTACAATGTTGATTTATTTTTAGATTCTCTCGACAATTTTCTTACTAGGTATTAATAACAAAAATAAGTTTCATTATATATGTGGTGATATTAATATTAATATTTTGTCTGATAATTCTAATGCAACAAATTATCTCAACATTATGAGTAAACGTGTTTTTTTCTCTAGTATAAATGGTACAACTAGAAGCCAAAATGATTCCAATAGTAATATTGATCACATATTTTCAAAAAATGTAGATATTAACCTTATCTCTAGTTATATTATACGTATTAGTATTACTGATCATTATGGTACCTACTTCTATGTTAACAGATGTCGATTCTCTGATAAACAACAAAAAATCTGAATATGTTTCTTTTAATCAAACTACAATTAAAAAGATTAATTATAACAGATTAAATTCAATCTTAAATAACGAAGATTGGAATAAACATTTTTTTTTGTCTGCCTATTAATGATGCATTAACTAGGTTCAATGAAAAAATAAGTAGGTACTGTTATAAATAGTTGTATACAAATGAAGTTAAAATAAAAAATTGTCATAAATTTATTAAACTAAAAAAATGGATAACAAGGGGTATCTTAGTTTCAATTAATAAAAAAGAAAAAATGTATAAACAAAAACGAAAAAGACCTTTTGATCTAAATTTTGCTACTAAATTCTCAAAATACAAAAATCTACTTCAAATTGTTATTAAAAATGCACGTATACTACACTATCAAAATGAAATCTTACAAGCAAATTCAAATACTAAATCTACATGGCGTATTATAAATGAAATTATTGATAATAAAAATAAACCTAAAGTTCCGATTGCCTCGCTTTAGAATAATGATGATAAAATAGTTGAAGACAAATTTGAAATTTGTAATATTCTAAATGATTATTTTACCAATGTTGGTGAAAATATATCAAAAAATATTTTAAAAAAAAAGTTATCATAAATTAGATTGGAAATATTTAAACAATAATTGTCACGTAGATGAATCATTATTTCTAAATCCGATTTCAACAAATGAAATTGAGAACTACTTAAACTTACTAAAAGATGAGTGTTCATATTATGAATATGGAATGACAAATTATTCTTTAAAAAGATCGTCTAAACAAATATCATTACCTCTTTCGTTATTATTTAATAGGGCTATTGAATATGGAGTTTTTCCTGATTGTTTTAAAAAATGTATTATTATTCCTTTATTCAAAACAGGTGATAAGAAAATCTGTGACAACTATAGACCTATTTCACTTTCACTATCTATTAGTAAAATATTTGAGAAATGTTTAAAAAAAACGTTTATACGATTTTTTAATAAAAAATAATTTTTTTTCTGAAAACCAATATGGTTTTCACTCTGGTAAATCAACAATTGACGCTTTAGTCCAAGCAGATAAATACATTAGGGAAAATTTAGATAATAATAATAAAGTAATGGGCATTTTTCTTGATCTGAAAAAAGCATTCGATTCGGTAAACCATAATATTTTAATCAGTAAACTTGAATATGCTGCTGTTCGCGGTAAAGCACTTAATCTATTCTCATCTTTTTTGGTAGGAAGATATCAAGCTGTTAGATTGGAAAATGATTTAAGTAACTTTTTACCAATTAACTATGGTATCCCACAAGGTACAGTGTTAGGACCTCTATTTTTTATAATTTATACAAATGATTTATTTGGTTTAAATTTAAATGCTAAAATAATCAGTTTTGCTGATGATACCTTAATTTTGGTTAGCGGTACCTCAAATAATGTAGTTAATATACTGGCTTCGCGCACCTTGGAAACAATTAATAGCTGGTTTGAAAATAATTTACTTGAACTAAATATTAAAAAATCTAAATATATGTATTTTGAAATTTATAATAACAAACGTTTAATATACAATCCATTAGTTATTCACTACTCAAATTGTAATATGTCATTAGATTCATGTAAATGTGATAAACTTGAACATGTTGACTCAATTAAATACCTTGGGGTGATTTTTGATAGAAACTTGAGGTGGACTGCACATATAAATCATGTAATTAGTATGATACGAAAGCTGTTTTATAAATTCAAATTGTTAAAAGATATCCTCAACACCAACACCATGCGTACAGTATATTTAGCACTAGTACAATCCATTATTAGTTATGGTATAGTTGTTTGGGGAAACGCATCTAAGTTTGCTTTAAATCCACTTATTATTACATTAAACTCACTGTTGAGATTTATACTATTAAAACCGTATGATTTTCATGTAGATGACCTTTACAGAAACCTGAATGGCTTGTATACATGGAATATACCTACTTAATTATATTTTTAACATAGATCTAAAAGATTATTGCCCGACACATACCTATCAAACACGCATGAAACAAACAGTGAATCTGAATATCCCAGTAACCAATAAAGAATTTGGTAGAATAATGGTTTTTAATGTCGGTATTCATTTATGTATTAAACTTGACATTAATTTAAAATCATATAAAAATAAGTATCATTATAAATTTTTTTTAAAACATCTAAATCTTAACTATGTTACATTATAAAAAAAAAAAAATTTAAAAATTTAAAAAATATAAATACTTTTAGTTGTATTCTATCATTATATTAATATAATATGAAATGTTTATTCTAGACCAATGTAATTCGTAAATAATAATAAAAAATATATGTTTATTTAAATAATTTATGTAATATTATGGCTATGTGTTGTATTGAACTTGCTGCACCCACCACAAGCTATGCTTTTGGGGCGGCGTCATTAATTGTTTTATTTTAGTTTTTGTTAACTATTTGTAAAATATTAAATATATATATTGACAATATTGAAAATAAAGATTATTATTATTATTATTATATAAATAATTATTCAATTTTAAATTTGATACATTTTGTCAAAATTCTATCTTTAAATCCTTAAAAAAAAAAAATTATGCCTATGTATTTTTAATATTTTTCAACTGCTATTATAACAATATATCAGGAGCCTTGTATTATTTTTTTACACTTTTTGGCCCAACAGATAAAACTTAATTGATATTTATAGAAGAAAAAAAAATACTAAAACTAAATACTAATAACTAAAAAATTGAAAACTGACAATGTCCGTAAACAGCTCAAAAAGAGTCGAATTATTTTCAAAATTTTATCATATATAGAAAATACTAATATAAACATTCAGTGAAATTTTCAAGTATCTACAGTCATTTATTTTTTAATTACAACAAAATAAGAAAATCGTTACGTAAGAAATCGAGTGAATATCAAATGTTGTACAAATATGAATTTCAAACACTCATATCAATTTAATTTGACTTGCTTGTAGACATTTTTTTTTTTGAAAAATGTAGACAAACTTATGAGGAATCTTTTATCCTATCAGAAAAGATACTGTTGAAGAAGATCCAAGCACTTTTACTGTCCTAAAAGGTGATGACAGACACAAAAAAAAATTAAAAATTAAAAATTAAAAAATTGAAAAATTAAAAAAAACACACATCATTTTAAAATCAATACATTCATCGTTCCACTCAGAATCTAAAAATGGAAACTGAACATGTCCGTAAACAGTTCAAATTAAATCAAAATATTTGAAAAATTTTACGGTGTATAGAAAATGCAAACATAAACGTTCAGTCAA
>NC_042493.1:115049343-115052255 GCF_005508785.2 Acyrthosiphon pisum
CAGATTTTGCGTAAAAATTCCCGTTTTTCCTTAATTTTTCTTTTGTTTTTCACGTTGCATTGAAATCTACCGGGAAATTTTTACTTTTGACCTCGAAAAATACCAACTAGATTAACTTTCCTATCATAAAAGGTACTTTTAAAGAATATCCAAGCACTTTTACTGTCCTAAAAGGTGATGACAGACACAAAAATAAAAAAAAATAAAAAACACACATCATTGTAAAATCAATACATTCATCGTTTCACTCAGAATCTAAAATGGACGAGGAATCGAATGTCATGGTCAAATTTAACCAAAACGAACTATTTCCTTATTAAATTGAATTAAATTATCTGTTATTGAGGCATAACGTACTATTTTCATGTCCAATATTAGGTCAAAAAGAATTATTTACAAATTTCATCAGAACGTTATATTTGAATATTTCCTGTTGTAATTATATGGCAAAACGCGCTAACTCCTATTATTTTATAAAACGTACCAATTCCATATAACTTCAAAACGCACTATTTTATATTATAAATATAGCAAACGAAATTAAAGTAAACACAAAATGTATTATTTCTAGTTGTTTTAAAATACATAAAATCTTTTCTGTACATTTTTAATCGTCAATTCTTTTATAAAAATTAACTTTGCAAATTAATTCGAATGGTTTATTTATTTAATTCTACACCTAAAAACATTATTATCATACACCAAGCATTGTGATTATTGATAGTAAAATGCTCAAAAAGTGTCGATGATTTTTTTTTTTTTTAGCTTTTAAGTTAGGTATATATTACCTAGACAAAATTATAAGAATGAACCGAGGCTCTATAAAGATATTTTTTTATTTGTTTTTGTACATTTTATTTTGTTTTAAAGATTGAAACTCTTTGTATTAAATTATGCAAGATCACTATTATTAGTAACAGTTTTTTTTTTTTTTTTAAGTTATGTACTAAAGAAACATTTTATAAACAAACAAATACTGGATGCCAATCCAATTCTGAGTAAATGCAGCTCTGGAAAGGCAAATTCAGTTGAATTTGAATTTGATTGTCTTTATATTGTACCTAATAATACAGATGTCACTGGGAAATTTAATTCTTTACTTATTAGAGGGACTGGGAAACGTTTCCTCAGCCCCACACGGGGAAATTGAATTTTCCGAAGTTCCCGATGTCGAACAAATTCCAAAATAGGTCAAACAAATTCAATCAAATCACGCACTAAATATTGGCAAAAGAAAAATTTTGGAAAGTCCATTATTTACTTATGAGGGGTGCTGGGGAAACGTTTTCTCAGCCCCCACGGGAAAATTGAATTTTCCGGTATACCCGATGACGGTATATCCGATGAAGGTCGGAGCGAAGTCCAGGAAGCCCGTCTGGTAGCGGTTCAACGTTAATCACATATTAACGTACCTTAATTACGTAGATAATAGCAATTAAATTTAATAATTACAGTGGTCAGCAAATGCATTGGTGAGTTAAATATTGTTTAGATTAACCGGGAGTTCCGTAAGCGTGGCATTGAGATCAGAGGGTCCAAAGCGATAGAAACTTAATATTTGAGGAGTTCCGAACCAAGGAAAGTATGACCCAAATTGGATCAAGATGGTACTTTAGAGATGTTATTTTTCGATTTTCTTAATAGTAGTTATTAAATGCCACAGGAAAAACCACCTTTTTTTCCTGGTTTTAATCGACGACGCCGCGGGAATTGCTTTCGCATTACTGCCGCGGAAACGGGAAAAACCACTAAAAATGGGATTTTAGTTTCTAACGATTTGTTTATCACCATGGAAACGAACAAAAAATAATATTATTATAATATGAATTCAACTTACAGGATATAATAAAAAATAACGATGTAAATATAATATAATACATCCAGACTGACAAATCGTCTCTTCTCAGAATCGTTTTTCATATACCTACAATGATATAATAACATTGAATTCAAGTTTAATACAATCCATTTTACATTGACCCACTTGTAACTTATTGTACAGCAGAGCGACATCCACTGAACCCTTTTTTTTTTTAAATTTAAATTAGAATAACTGCATAAGTTAAAAAAAGGTGGTGAAGTGGGTGTCACTCAAAGGTACGGTAGGTTACATGTGACTAGTGAGTCACTATAGTTGATTGTGTTAAATTTGAATTCAATGATATTATATCGTTGTATAAAAGAAACGTTTCTGAGCGAAACAGAGACTCGGCCTATATGATATCACTAAGTATATTTGATGATCTAATTGAGAATAAAGTAATTTATAGGTATTTAACTTATTTACGTGGAATTTTGTTTTGAATTTTTAATCCTTAGGTATAAAGGTTGAAGATTTTATAAATTTTTAACTACAAAATAATTTTGAATTTCGAATTTCAAAATTTGACTTTTCAATGCTTATAAAAATCAATTTATCCATGTATTTTGAATATTTTTCAACTCTTATTGTAACAATATATCAGGAGCCTTATATTACACTTTCTCGCTTCTTAACCCAACAAATCTAATAAGTAATAACTAATTTATTAACAACTGTGGAAAAAAATTGAAAATTGAAAATATGTCCGTAAACAACTCATAAAAGAGTCAAAATGTTTTGAAAATTGCATGAAGTAACTAAGGAATTGATAAAATATTCATATAGTGTACATTTAAAATATCTACAGTTATTCGTTTGTTAATTAGGTACAACAAAATAAGAAATATTGCTACATGATAAATCAAGTAAATATCCAATGTTGTAAAAATTTGAACTTCAAACGGTCATAAAAATTCAATTTGAATTACTGGTAGAGGTTTTTTTTTCATAAAATTAGATAAACTTACGAGGTTTCTTGTAAATGAATAAAAAAAAAATTGTGACCAAGTATTTTTAATATTTTTCAGCTATTTTTAGGAAGAGATAGATC
>NC_042493.1:115052355-115054635 GCF_005508785.2 Acyrthosiphon pisum
ACATTAAATAATCAGGAAAAATATTACCTGTAGAGAAAACGCAGTATTCCGTTTAATAAAACCCAAGACTTTTAAATTTGATTTCAAGTTTATAAATAAACTATTTTCTATTTTGACCTCTCATAAGTATCAAATAGATTAACTTTTCTATAGGAATAGAAGCGGAATCAAAAATTGGTGCATTTTTATTATGAAGATTACACCAAATGTTGATAGCTGAAAGAGAAAAAAAAACACAGTTCATTGTAAATACATTTATTCGCTATGCTCAGAATTTAAAATAATTGAATAAATACATTCCTTAGATTATAAGCACATATTAATTTGATCAACATTTAATTTAATTAAACGTAAAATACAATTAAAATGTTATAATAAAGCTTCTCTGTTTGAACGACGTACAACTAAATTCTTTTAACTTTTTTTCTTAATTTCAATGGAAACGTATAATAGACAGCATGTTATGCTTTAGCAAAATTAAATTTAGCATTATCTTTTAAGACTATCACAGATTTAAATTTAGATATAACCTGTTTTGACGATTAATATTAAATATCAAGAAGCTATCAAACTTGTGGTATATTACCATTTACCCTTAGTATAGTGAAGATTATGTGTAAAAAAATCAAGATTATTTACCCACTAGTTGAAGAAGCATAATTATTATAATCATAATGTAGTCAAATTTCACCCCTGTCACTCGTCATAGTACAACAATATTTTAATTTAAACAATTTTTTTGTTTAGCCCTAAAAAGAAAATACTATGAGAATATGTTATCTAATATCAACAAAAAAAAGGATTGTAAGTATTCTTATGCAAAATAATTAATTATAATATTATGACTGTGTGCAGTGGGTGACTCTCCTACTGTTATATCTATTTACGTAAAAGATATATTTTTTTATATATTGATTTTATTATTGAATAAAATTTTTTTATGCAATATCGATTTTATATTAAATACAGATTTTTTATAGAATATACAATTAGTATTCTTGGCTTTTTGTATTGAAATACAAATTATGAAAAAATCTATACTTTATAAAAAAAATCGATATTGAAGGAAAAAAACTTACATTTGATAAAAAATTCGAATGACATACATTTTTAACTTTAAACAATATTTTTAACATGAAAACGAAAAAGACCAATTTTTAGTTATATAATACCACTTATATTAGAAAAAAAAAAAAAAAAATTTGATCTTTATGTCTTTCAAAAAAACTTCCAGTACGTTTTTTTTACAGTTTCGTTTAGTTTTCCAATATCAAAATAATAAAATATGTGTTGCAATTAGTTTGTATAAATGTGGACTCGTCGGCTTAAATCGTCCAAAATTACAAATTTTTCAGGAGGACATAAACGCTTCGAACATATTTCGTCGGCCAAATAACTAAATCCATAATTCTCAAAGTCATATCTCCATCATTTATTACAATGATAACATGGAGATACGACTTTTCCTCAGGTCTAAAATCATTATATCGGAGATACGACGATTTCTAACCTACAATTTTATGGAGGATAAAATTATACAATTTCAAAAACGGCCTTATCATACAACGCAGCCTTTTTCTTAATTTTAATCACTAACAATCCTGAAATCCAAAAAAATTGAGTTACGACCTTTGCGATTTAGGCCGGCGTGGTATTATAGTTGTTGGATGATACGATAAAGCCGGTGTACCAACTTCAGGCACGTGGTTTTCAAATACTATAAACTGATATCAAATGTTTTGAAACTATTTTCAAAATAGCGAGATAGTTTTGTGTCGATCAGACAACATTGGGGGCTGCATGAATTTGCCCTCACCCCCAAGTAAAAAAAAAATGCTTATCGGTAAAATATAGATTTTCAAATGTTTTCAAATTGTTTTCAAAATATTGGTTAAGGTTTGGTGTCGAATAGACAACATGGGGGGCTGCGTGAATTTGGCTCCCCTCCAACTCAAAAAGTCTTCTCACGGTAAAAATAATGATTTTCAAATTCTGGAAACTGGTTTTCAAATGTTATCAAATTATTTTCAAAATATTGGTGAAGGCTTGGAGTCGATTGGAAACCGTGGGGGCCCAACTTCACACAAATCGTAGTCCAGTGTTTGGAATGTTCACTGAAAAATGAATTTGTTCACGGTCACGTTCAGTGCTTAAAAAAGGAACTCGTTCACTTTCAAGTTCATATTTTTTCAAATGAACACATCCACGTTCTATAAAAATATGAATGCGTTCATTTCGTCGTTTATTTCATTTATTTGATTTTTATGTATCATTTAAATA
>NC_042493.1:115056113-115057095 GCF_005508785.2 Acyrthosiphon pisum
CCATGATCCCAGCCGACCTCCTCGCCCACGAACGGACCAGAGTGAGGACTCGGAGAGAGGACGGAGAACCTCTAACACCGGCCACAATCAAAAGAGAAGAGAGGACAATCTCCATACGAGCTTGGCAAGCGAGATGGGATCGGGCTGCAACGACACCGGACGCCGTCGGCCGCAAATGGACCCACAGGCTAATACCAAACCTCGCTCGATGGCTAGCTAAGCCCACGCTGGTGCTGACGTACCACCTCACCCAGGCGCTGTCGGGACACGGGTGCTTCCGCAGTTACCTGGCAAAAAGAGATCGGGCTGAGGACAGCTATTGCGGCTACTGTATGGACCCTGACGACACGGCCGAGCACACGGTGTTTGCCTGTCCAAGGTGGCTTGACGACCGAGCCCGGCTAACGGACATATTGAGGAGACCCCCAAACGCTGGCGACGTGGAAGATATCCTGTGCGGTCCCTGCCCGGCCGACCTGCCAGACGATACAGAATCTCGGCGCAGAGTCCTCGCTCAGTTTGTGATCAATCGACGGGAGCTCACAGCCATGTGCGAGTCGATCCTGTCGACGAAAGAAGCCGACGAGCGCGAAGAGCAGGCGCACCGATGACCGGCCACCCCCGGGACCAACGATGAAGAACGGTTTGATTCCCCACGGTTCGCTGAATCGCGAAATGTCGGAGGTGTCACCGACCACGTTCTTCATCCCCCCCACTTGTGACACCACGGGAGGGACGACGATCACCGCATCGTAAGGACGAAGAAGACTATACGGACAAGTACGAGACTGCTAGGGCGGCGGACTCCGGTCGGCCCGCCAAAAGACGAACATCCCACCTACTCATGGAAAAAAGGAAAAACATTAATTTGTAAATTGTTATGTTATGTCATGTATAAAGGGGGGTAAGTCGGGGAATTGTCTCGTCTACCCCCCACGTATGTATATATATTGTTGTTTACTTCAATAAACGACGGCGGCGT
>NC_042493.1:115057145-115058108 GCF_005508785.2 Acyrthosiphon pisum
TCTATATAATATTCAGTGGTCCTTAACATTATGTTTAATTTTAGCTCAATGATACACCATTGCAAACAAAAAACAATTTTGTGTAACTTTAACGATTGAAGTATACACGTTATCATTTATAAAAGTATCTAAGACTAGTTGAAGCAATTATTATATTACCCTTTTTACTTTGCATATAAATATTTCCAATGTTTGACTAAGTGACCAGTTATCTTATAGGAAAGTACCGAAAATATTCTTAGGATATGTTATAGGGGCTCACGTTCATTGGTAACTTCACACTATCTTTATTTAATTTTTTTTTTTATTATTGATCCTTAAGCCCGGCATCTATGGCCATTAGATGTTTGTAGGGTTGTATTGTGGTTGTGGTAGGGTTTGGAACGGTGATTTTTATCACGGGAGTGTTTGTTTTCGGCAGAATTTTTAAGTGGGCGCCCGTTCGTAGGTATCTACCATGCCTGAGTATGGGATGGCAGTTATTTATTCCGGACACCGTGACTGCCCGAAGAAAAATGCCACCTGTTGGGATCGAACCGGTGTCGGTGCGCGTCACAACAAACGCCTTAGTCCACTCGGCCACTCTGTCCCTCTTTATTTAATTTATTAATACGGAAAACCTCAAAAAACAGCTTATTTAATGAATTTAACTTTACGTAACAAAAAATAAGAAAAAAATCTAAACTGACCAAAATAATTATTGTTTGTACCTACCTAGCTACAGTATATCCTACTGCATCAACATTTTGCAAGGAAACAATAGCTAAGGAAAGAATAGAAGAAGAAAATGAAAGAAAAAAAAAGGTGATGTTCATAGATAAGTTTACTCCATATGTTGATGTAGAGGATTTTTTAGTATTTTTCCCTTACAAATTCCAATATATATTCTATCTAGTTATAATGAATAATATAGTACCTAGTAATAAGTAACAATTTATAATTATGAAATTCTAAATCTGTACA
>NC_042493.1:115058208-115059853 GCF_005508785.2 Acyrthosiphon pisum
CGGTTTTTCGTAATTTGTATGTGGTTTTTCCCGTGGCATTTAATAATGACTATTAAGAAAATCGAAAAATGATATCTCTAAAGTACCATCTTGATCCGATTTGGGCCTTACTTGCTTTGGTTCGTAACTCCTCAAGTATTAAGATTCTATCGCCTTGGACCCTCTGGTCTCAATGCCACGCTTACAGAACTCCCGGTTAATCTCAACAATATTTAGCTCACCAATGCATTTGCTGACCACTGTGACTTTTAAATTTAATTGGTATTATTTACGTAATTAAGGTAAGTACTTTAGATATGTGATTAACGTTGATCGGGCTACCGCTGGCTAAACTGTACTTTCCGATCTATAAACCAAGTTTAGCTCTGTAATCCTTAAGGATTACGCAAAAATTTCAAAATTGTCCATCTTGGATTGAATAAGCCCTTAATATTTTATTTAAAATAAAAATTAGAATGAAATTATAAAGAACCGGGAGATCAGGACACTTATTGAAAGTTCTTTTAACTTGATATCTGCTAATTTACTTTAATTTACGTACAATTATTTTGTATTAAAATTAGCACTTGCCTTACTTCTTTTCGATTGCGCCAATGTATGTATTTCATACATTTGGAATGACATATTTCATTTTTGGAAATAAAGACAACGAACACGTTAGATTTTAGAGACACGACTCTTATTAAGTACTCTTACAAATAAGGTATACTTATGTATTGCGGCGACGATGATCTGGCGAAAGCTGTCTCCGCTGTTGGCTGTCGGTTACACTCTTGCGAAAGTCGATAGAGACGCTGTCGGTCGTTGCGATAACGGCCGCTACATAAATGATCTGCAGATTCAATATCCACGAAACCAGATAAAGATACAACGATTAATGTGTCATCTTACTAATGACGACAATCATGAAGAGTTTAACATGTATGTGGCTTAAACGAATACGAACGAAACGGGAGCTGTTTTAGTAGTGAGCGTAACCAGAACACGAACAAAACAAGAATATGAATACGAATAATAATACGAACTCTATTATGTCATGTTTACACATCGTAAAAGAGAAACAAAATAAAATATAAATTATGGCAATGCTTACATTGATTTAGCAAAGACATTAGAATTACTTTTGAATGGAGTGGATCATGTGTATAATGAGTATTAAGAGAGCGTGAGGAGCGGGGAGAAATATTTGTCCATTGTGCGTGCCATGCGTTATCGCCTCTATAATTTTGGCGACGGATATGCTGACGACAGTGGCATGAACACATTGGTTGTCCGAAGAACGTGTTTATCACAGTCTCCAAGGACACATAAATTGCTATTGGTTACAGAAAATAAAATAGTTATTATCATTGGATATAATACAATTATAGACCTGTATTTTAAATTATGTAAAATGGTGTTCCTGACGCAAATTTTCGACCGTTATGTACGTGATCAGCTGTACAGTACCATCAGTGTCGGTCTGGGATCTAAAGGGCCCCAGGAGGAAAATTATCCAAAGGGTCTCTCAAAAATACCAAATCTCAAAAAAATAATTTAAAAACGTTTTATAGATATTTATCACATAATATTGATAGATATATATTGTAATATAATATCGATCAAACGTCACACTACGTATTTCAATATAATCATAGATTTCAAA
>NC_042493.1:115059953-115060566 GCF_005508785.2 Acyrthosiphon pisum
CGATGTATTAAATATACTACGCACTACGATGTCAGATTACTGATTAGAATAATATTGTAGTAGACCACAGACAACAGTAGAGAGCACGACGTGTGAAAGATAAGAGAAACTTCGGTTCACGACGTTCACGTCTTCACCAGTTACGACTGTACGCCGAGCACAGCTACTCTGCGCTGTCAGTGACGACGACGTGCAACGTTCGTACACGTGTGTATGTACGAAAAGTGGTGGGGGAAGATATGGGATAGTTGGCGATGGGCTTATTACGACTGAAGTATTATATTTCCGTACTTTTATCATAAAAACGACAACGCCAACGTCGCGGCTAATAACGCGATATTATATACGCAATAATACCTTCACGGGCTCTACGTGTAAATAGCTAAAAACCCGGCTTATATAATACCCCGAAATCGCTGTAAAGTAAGATTAAGATTTGTATAATTGAGCTAGTCGGTGTTTTCTATACAACTCATAAATAATAATATAGCCACGGAACAATTCATATCTACACGCTGATAAAATACACACACAAAATAAAGGTCAGAGTACAGGTAGATGGAAACCCTCTGGTCGCCGTGCCGTATAGTATTTACCGTAATCGGTCGACTGC
>NC_042493.1:115060616-115063249 GCF_005508785.2 Acyrthosiphon pisum
CAGATTTTTTATAGAATATACAATTAGTATTCTTGGCTTTTTGTATTGAAATACAAATTATGAAAAAATCTATACTTTATAAAAAAAATCGATATTGAAGGAAAAAAACTTACATTTGATAAAAAATTCGAATGACATACATTTTTAACTTTAAACAATATTTTTAACATGAAAACGAAAAAGACCAATTTTTAGTTATATAATACCACTTATATTAGAAAAAAAAATAAAAATTTGATCTTTATGTCTTTCAAAAAAACTTCCAGTACGTTTTTTTTACAGTTTCGTTTAGTTTTCCAATATCAAAATAATAAAATATGTGTTGCAATTAGTTTGTATAAATGTGGACTCGTCGGCTTAAATCGTCCAAAATTACAAATTTTTCAGGAGGACATAAACGCTTCGAACATATTTCGTCGGCCAAATAACTAAATCCATAATTCTCAAAGTCATATCTCCATCATTTATTACAATGATAACATGGAGATACGACTTTTCCTCAGGTCTAAAATCATTATATCGGAGATACGACGATTTCTAACCTACAATTTTATGGAGGATAAAATTATACAATTTCAAAAACGGCCTTATCATACAACGCAGCCTTTTTCTTAATTTTAATCACTAACAATCCTGAAATCCAAAAAAATTGAGTTACGACCTTTGCGATTTAGGCCGGCGTGGTATTATAGTTGTTGGATGATACGATAAAGCCGGTGTACCAACTTCAGGCACGTGGTTTTCAAATACTATAAACTGATATCAAATGTTTTGAAACTATTTTCAAAATAGCGAGATAGTTTTGTGTCGATCAGACAACATTGGGGGCTGCATGAATTTGCCCTCACCCCCAAGTAAAAAAAAAATGCTTATCGGTAAAATATAGATTTTCAAATGTTTTCAAATTGTTTTCAAAATATTGGTTAAGGTTTGGTGTCGAATAGACAACATGGGGGGCTGCGTGAATTTGGCTCCCCTCCAACTCAAAAAGTCTTCTCACGGTAAAAATAATGATTTTCAAATTCTGGAAACTGGTTTTCAAATGTTATCAAATTATTTTCAAAATATTGGTGAAGGCTTGGAGTCGATTGGAAACCGTGGGGGCCCAACTTCACACAAATCGTAGTCCAGTGTTTGGAATGTTCACTGAAAAATGAATTTGTTCACGGTCACGTTCAGTGCTTAAAAAAGGAACTCGTTCACTTTCAAGTTCATATTTTTTCAAATGAACACATCCACGTTCTATAAAAATATGAATGCGTTCATTTCGTCGTTTATTTCATTTATTTGATTTTTATGTATCATTTAAATACGAATACAAAATCTTGGAAAACATAATATTACTGTTGTTTAATGTCCAGCCGTACCCCCCAAGCCTGCAAAAGACTTCCCCCCGGTAAGGCAACCGGCCCCGATGGTATCCCCAATGAGGTCCTAACCAAGGTGTTCCTCCGGAAGCCTAACGTCCTACTCAGCGTCTACAACAACTGCTTGGCCAACACCACCTTCCCTTCCCGATGGAAGGAATCCAGACTAGTACTATTGCACAAAGGCCCCGGCAAGCCGACAACTGAACCGTCCAGCTATAGGCCGCTGTGCATGCTTGATTCCTCGGGGAAACTCTTAGAGCGGCTAATTCTGGCAAGACTCGACACACACCTCGATAGCACCGGTCATAGATCACCAAACCAATACGGGTTTCGCCAAGGCAGCTCGACTTCTGACGCAATGGAACGACTGCTGAACGCCGCACACGGCGCAACGTTAGGCGCGGCACAGCACAGGGATACCTGCGTGGCTGTGTCTCTAGATGTGAAGAATGCATTCAACACGGCTCCCTGGAAGAAGGTGGATAATGCCCTTCGGGTTAAGAATGTACCCTCGTACCTCGTGAAAATGATAAGATCCTACCTGCAGGATCGATACATATTGGTTGGCGAAACACTCCACCGACGAAGTACGACGTGCGGCGTGCCCCAGGGCTCGGTTCTCGGACCGGCCTTATGGAATGTCTTTTATGACGATTTATTGGACATGGAAACCCCTTCGGGTGTCCAACTCGTGGCATTTGCCGACGATGTATGCGTCATAGGCATCGCCCGCACAGGCGAAGCAGCCGCTACCCTGCTCAATCCTGTGTTAGCCAAGGTATCGGCTTGGATGGAACAAAATGGACTGAAGTTAGCCCCCACCAAAACTGAGGCTGTAGTTCTGACAAGGAAAAACAAATATGACAACCCAGAGCTTCTGGTCGAAGGACACGTAATTCCTATCAAACAATCAATGCGATACCTCGGTGTTGAGATCGACACTCGGCTCTCTTTCACCAAACACATACAACAGGCCTCCCGCAAGGCTACCGACTCAGCGACAGCCATCGGACGTCTGATGCCTAACGTAGGCGGTCCGGCCCAGGCAAAACACGCTCTGCTGGGGTCGGTCACCAACAGCAAGCTGCTCTACGCATCCCCGACATGGGCAAAAACAGGCGTTAAGACCGCGAAAAACCGGCAGGCAATGGCCAGGGCGCAGAGGACCACGGCCCTCAGGACAATCCGGTCCTTTCGAACGGTATCCGGCGAAGCGTCATCGGTACTCGCGTCCATGATCCCAGCCGACCTCCTCGCCCACGA
>NC_042493.1:115064165-115076947 GCF_005508785.2 Acyrthosiphon pisum
GTATATATATTGTTGTTTACTTCAATAAACGACGGCGGCGTCGCGGAAGTAATGCGCAAGCAATTCCCGCGGCGCCGTCGCGCGTCGGTTCAAAACTGGAAAAAAAAAAAAAAAAAATGTCCAGCCGTACCCATTTGAATTTCATGTCTTTTATTCTTATAATTCGTAATATATTTTATGTCAAAATAGTATTTTCAATCAATATTTATTAAATATCTGAACGTTGTTCACGTGCACTTTCTATTTGAAAAAAAACGAGTTAAGTTCACGTATCGTTCACTAAATATGAACGTGAATGAATGAACGAGCATTCACGAACGACGTTATTTTCAAACTCTGCGTAGTACCTACTACCTAATAGATGACCAAGTCACAGTAATTTATGTTGTTATGGATATTACACAACAAAATTAAATTAACACAAATTGAATATTATAATAATGTCTTTCTTTAATATATAATTTGTAGTTAAAATGTATAAGTATAGCTACTAATTGTTGATCTAACACTGGTAATACTACAACCGTCTCACATACCAAAACCCTTATTCAGTGGATACGAAGCGTCGTCCAACACACTCTGTCCTTTCACAATAACAATAAAATTTGATAAAAAATTACATAAAAATTTTTATAATATTCAGGTGTTCTTAAAACCCCCTCAGACTAAATGTGACATGGGCATCCAATGACCACCATTTTTTACTGCAGTTCAAAGTACCCATCTGTACAGTTTTGAATTTTCTGTTTTTCTGTTTTGTTAGTTCAGTTTAACAATAATAATCATTATAATAATAATATAATAATAATAATAATAATATATATACATCATAATATAAAAAAAATTACACCAAAATAAAATAAATAACACTTGGGTGTCTCTTGAGTACCATTAAACTGTTCTGTTTCTGGTATTTCAGGGTCATATTATTTTATAGAAGTTTTTCTTAAATTAATACTTAGTACCTATACTAATTTTTATTACTGTTACTATGAAAATAATAAAAAAATTATATGAACTTTATTACTTTAATGTTTAGAATCAATGAAGGTTAAAAAAATATATCTATATAATATTCAGTGGTCCTTAACATTATGTTTAATTTTAGCTCAATGATACACCATTGCAAACAAAAAACAATTTTGTGTAACTTTAACGATTGAAGTATACACGTTATCATTTATAAAAGTATCTAAGACTAGTTGAAGCAATTATTATATTACCCTTTTTACTTTGCATATAAATATTTCCAATGTTTGACTAAGTGACCAGTTATCTTATAGGAAAGTACCGAAAATATTCTTAGGATATGTTATAGGGGCTCACGTTCATTGGTAACTTCACACTATCTTTATTTAATTTTTTTTTTTATTATTGATCCTTAAGCCCGGCATCTATGGCCATTAGATGTTTGTAGGGTTGTATTGTGGTTGTGGTAGGGTTTGGAACGGTGATTTTTATCACGGGAGTGTTTGTTTTCGGCAGAATTTTTAAGTGGGCGCCCGTTCGTAGGTATCTACCATGCCTGAGTATGGGATGGCAGTTATTTATTCCGGACACCGTGACTGCCCGAAGAAAAATGCCACCTGTTGGGATCGAACCGGTGTCGGTGCGCGTCACAACAAACGCCTTAGTCCACTCGGCCACTCTGTCCCTCTTTATTTAATTTATTAATACGGAAAACCTCAAAAAACAGCTTATTTAATGAATTTAACTTTACGTAACAAAAAATAAGAAAAAAATCTAAACTGACCAAAATAATTATTGTTTGTACCTACCTAGCTACAGTATATCCTACTGCATCAACATTTTGCAAGGAAACAATAGCTAAGGAAAGAATAGAAGAAGAAAATGAAAGAAAAAAAAAGGTGATGTTCATAGATAAGTTTACTCCATATGTTGATGTAGAGGATTTTTTAGTATTTTTCCCTTACAAATTCCAATATATATTCTATCTAGTTATAATGAATAATATAGTACCTAGTAATAAGTAACAATTTATAATTATGAAATTCTAAATCTGTACAACTATATCAATAATTTAGATTTATTTTTTTAATTTTATCATGTGTCCTATTCACAATTATCATAAAACAAAAAAAATAAAAATTCCAATTTTCATGTAATTGACAATAAGCCCTTACCGGTGCTATCAGTTACTATTATTCTATCAAAACACGTGTATATTACAGATAGTATATGTATCGGTGTCCAGGGATATAAAAAATATTTCATTACCTATGATTTCTTTAAATAATAACAGTACGTTAATAAATATTTAATTTGAAATGTATTAAATAGTTTTTTTTTCCGTTCAGGCATCGCAAGATTGTGTCGTGTGCCTAATTTAAAAATTTACTCATAAGTCATAATGTTATATTATACCCATACATTATATTCGTACGTTTTACTATTAGTTGAAATGTTGAATTACTTATAAATGAACTAATATAATCGGTATTTTTTTTGAGTATATAATATTATTTAGTTTTTGATAGTGTTTGATAGAATTCAATAGTACCCAGTGTCCGCACGGACTAGGCGGCTAGGAGGCGATCTCCTCCGAGGCTCCAACCCGTATTTTTCAAGAAATAAATGAAATTATTTACCAAAATGTACCTACTTTATATAGCCCATGGGTATGCGTTTGGATCCACTAAATAATTTAATAACAATAATAATAGAATATACATTTTATTATTTTAATGATACTAAATTAATAATAGTCTAGTCCGTGGTGATAATACAATTATATGATAATTTTGAAATCTATGATTATATTGAAATACGTAGTGTGACGTTTGATCGATATTATATTACAATATATATCTATCAATATTATGTGATAAATATCTATAAAACGTTTTTAAATTATTTTTTTGAGATTTGGTATTTTTGAGAGACCCTTTGGATAATTTTCCTCCTGGGCCCTCTAGATCCCAGACCGACACTGATGGTACTGTACAGCTGATCACGTACATAACGGTCGAAAATTTGCGTCAGGAACACCATTTTACATAATTTAAAATACAGGTCTATAATTGTATTATATCCAATGATAATAACTATTTTATTTTCTGTAACCAATAGCAATTTATGTGTCCTTGGAGACTGTGATAAACACGTTCTTCGGACAACCAATGTGTTCATGCCACTGTCGTCAGCATATCCGTCGCCAAAATTATAGAGGCGATAACGCATGGCACGCACAATGGACAAATATTTCTCCCCGCTCCTCACGCTCTCTTAATACTCATTATACACATGATCCACTCCATTCAAAAGTAATTCTAATGTCTTTGCTAAATCAATGTAAGCATTGCCATAATTTATATTTTATTTTGTTTCTCTTTTACGATGTGTAAACATGACATAATAGAGTTCGTATTATTATTCGTATTCATATTCTTGTTTTGTTCGTGTTCTGGTTACGCTCACTACTAAAACAGCTCCCGTTTCGTTCGTATTCGTTTAAGCCACATACATGTTAAACTCTTCATGATTGTCGTCATTAGTAAGATGACACATTAATCGTTGTATCTTTATCTGGTTTCGTGGATATTGAATCTGCAGATCATTTATGTAGCGGCCGTTATCGCAACGACCGACAGCGTCTCTATCGACTTTCGCAAGAGTGTAACCGACAGCCAACAGCGGAGACAGCTTTCGCCAGATCATCGTCGCCGCAATACATAAGTATACCTTGTTTGTAAGAGTACTTAATAAGAGTCGTGTCTCTAAAATCTAACGTGTTCGTTGTCTTTATTTCCAAAAATGAAATATGTCATTCCAAATGTATGAAATACATACATTGGCGCAATCGAAAAGAAGTAAGGCAAGTGCTAATTTTAATACAAAATAATTGTACGTAAATTAAAGTAAATTAGCAGATATCAAGTTAAAAGAACTTTCAATAAGTGTCCTGATCTCCCGGTTCTTTATAATTTCATTCTAATTTTTATTTTAAATAAAATATTAAGGGCTTATTCAATCCAAGATGGACAATTTTGAAATTTTTGCGTAATCCTTAAGGATTACAGAGCTAAACTTGGTTTATAGATCGGAAAGTACAGTTTAGCCAGCGGTAGCCCGATCAACGTTAATCACATATCTAAAGTACTTACCTTAATTACGTAAATAATACCAATTAAATTTAAAAGTCACAGTGGTCAGCAAATGCATTGGTGAGCTAAATATTGTTGAGATTAACCGGGAGTTCTGTAAGCGTGGCATTGAGACCAGAGGGTCCAAGGCGATAGAATCTTAATACTTGAGGAGTTACGAACCAAAGCAAGTAAGGCCCAAATCGGATCAAGATGGTACTTTAGAGATATCATTTTTCGATTTTCTTAATAGTCATTATTAAATGCCACGGGAAAAACCACATACAAATTACGAAAAACCGCTCAAAATACGATTTTAATTTCTAACGCTTTGTTTATTACCATATCTGTAAAAATCATCAGGCACAAATATCTCGTACAAAGTATTCAATTTCAATTTTTTTAAATTCTTTTTATTATTTTATTATTTTTTAGTGACCAACTTTAACATGTATGGCATGCAAACAATTTTATGCTATGCATTCATTGTTTAGTATATTAAAAAATTAAAAATAGTACTATTTTATTTTACTGTTGTGTTCCGCGAAAATCTTATAAAATGTTAAGTGTTCCGTCATTCGAAAAAGGTTAAGAACCACTGCCATATAGAAACGAATAAAAAAATAATAATATTATTATATGAATTCAACTTACTCGATATAATTTTAAAAAAACGGTATAATACATGTAGACTGACAAACCGTCTCTGCTCCGAATCGTTTTTCCTATACAATTATATTATATCATTGAATTGAAGTTTAATACAATCCATTATACGTTGACCTGCTTGTAACCCAGTGAAAATGTGCAAATTATTTTATGTTTGAAATTCATAACAGTTTTTATTTTTAAATCTAAGATTTGAAAATATAATACAAGAAATCTCGTAAGTTTATGTAATGTTATGAAAAAAAAAACCTCAACCAATAATTCAAATTGAATTATTATGACCGTTTGAATTTCAAATTTTTACAATATTGGATACTTATTCACTTGATTTCTCGTGTAGCAATATAAGATCTTATTTTTGTAATTAATAAAAGAATAACTGTAGATACTGTAAATGTACACTATATGTCTATTTTATCAATTCCTTAGTTACTTCATACAATTGTCAAAACATTTTGACTATTTTATGAGTTGTTTACGGACATATTTTCAATTTTTTTTTTCATAGTTGTTAAGAATTAGTTATTACTTATTACATTTCTTGGGTCAAGAAGTATGAAAATGTAATATAAGGCTCCTGATGTCACAATAACAGTTGGCAAAATTCAAAATTTTTATATAAATAAAATATAAAATCTTTATACCTAAGGATTGAAAATTTCAAACAAGGCTCCACTTAAATAGGTTAAATACTTATACATTTTTTTATACATCGATATTATATCATTGAATTCATATTTAACACAATCCAATATACTGACTCACTAGTCACATGTAACCTACTGTACCTTGGAGCGACACCCACTTCACCACCTTTTTTAACTTATACAGTTATTCTAATTTAAATTTAAAAAAGAAGGGGTAAGTGGATGCCACTTTGCTGTACAATAGGTTACAACAGTGGTGAACCCAGGGGGGTGGAACCCGGGTCCGGACACCCCCTTGGCTTATGTCATAGTTTTATTTTTATTTTTAAAAGTTTCCATTAAATGTTCATCGAAATTTATTGATTAGTTTGATTATTACTTATTAGTTATTACTTATTAGATTAGATTTTGACATTAGGTATTTTGTTGATAACACGTCGAATCCGATAATAATTAATTGACATACATTGTAAATATAAATTTAAAAAAGGTGGGCACGTGGATGTCGCTATGCTGTACAGTAGGTTACAAGTGGGCCACTGTATAATGGATGGTATTAAATTTTAATTCAATGATTTAAATATTTAATATCATTGTATAAGAAAAACGATTCTGAGCGGAGACGGTATGCCGGTCTAGGTATAAGACACATTATACACTTATATCTATGGTATTAAAAAAAAACTGACCTATAATATACACAGGAATATCACAATATCCATTAGGTAGGTACTTATAACGCGTTTTACATCAACAACAAACCGTGATACTATCATATACATATAATAGTATACTTTAGAAGTTTCAAGGACCCACGAGTAATATTATACACTCACAACATTATTCAACATGTAATTTTGTCGAAACTCGAACTTAAAATGACTATAAAAATAAACTGTGCTTATGTATTTTTTAGATTTTTTGGTTTCAGAATTAACTACTTTCCTACGTGGAATCTTGTTTTAAAATTTTCAATTCTTAAGTATAAAAGTTGAACATTTTATGAGTTTTTAACTACAAAATAATTATTAAATTTTAAATATGATAAATTTTGTCAAAATTTGATCATTAAATGCTTATAAAAAAGTAAATCGTCTTCTAACAATGTAAGTTCTATGCTTACAAGACACACATGACGTACACATAAGGAATACTATAGTGCAGTACCTGCAGAGTGCATTTGGTTGTCTTTATATACAAGTGTTCTTATGATCCTGTTACAAAAATACGGGGTGGCGTGATTTACTTTTACAATAACAATTATGATGTACATTGTACTTGCAACATATTAATTATATTTTTAACATCTATTATTATTGAAAACGCCAATTGTCGTCTATTTCAATACATAAATAAAACTAAATAAGTATTACCTGATACCTATATTTACATAAGTATGTAACAGTACCAAGTCCCAAGAAAATATAATCTGTCAATGATAGATTTAATTTATGAGTGTATATAAATAAGTCCGTTTTTAATTTTCACTCAGCAGAAAAAAATATATTCATGTGAATTTTAACGTATTGTAAAGGAAACATTAAAAATATGTAATTCTATTATTAAAACTAGGTACCTTATTTTATTTTGTATGCTTAGAACGTGAAAAAGTTAAAAAATGTAAGTCCCTAGAATTATGTTAAAAATTAGTGTATTATAATAACCACTGAGTCAGCGGTCTCGAACGTTCACTGCACAGGCAGCCGCCATCCCCGGCCAAAAGAACTTGCGAAGGCGTAGTTACTTCGAAATAATGGTTGTTGTGGGTGATGATGAATTCCTATTGTTGAATGAGGATTATTATATGGATTGACAAAAGTGAACTAACAACACAATTTGTTATAATAATAATAAGTAATATTTCACTATAAAAACAACACATAACTAAGTACGGTATGAAAAGTAAATTGTCTTCTAACAATGTAAGTTCTATGCTTACAAGACATACATGACATACATGGTCGTCTTTATATACAAGTGATATTATGATCCTGTTACAAAAATACGCGGTGGCGTGATTTACTTTTACAATCACAATTATGATGTACATTGTACTTGCAACATATTAATTATATTTTTAACACCTATTATTATTGAAAACGCCAATTGTCGTTTATTTCAATACATAAATAAAACCAAATCTGTAGAAGTAAATATAAGATACTTGCAACTTTACAACTAAAATATTGTAAACGTATTTAATTTTTGTAATAAGCATTGAACATGATGTCAGCGTTTATATTATTATGTAGATTTTCTATGTGTGTATGGAATAGATATATCATAAATGTTAATAAATTATTTTTCATTTATGGTTATATGATATAATAAACGAATAAAAGTTAGGGTAAATATAACATAGATTAAAATTAAGTATAGTATACAACAATAAAAGAGTAACATATGAATACAATTTTAATATTAATTAATATTATATTATGTAAGAAAAAATCGAAAACGATTAATACAGATGATTAAAGTAAATAGGTAAGTTAATAAGATAAAGTGGAGGCAAAGAGTCACACTTGATTGTCCCAACTAAGTTTGGAATGTAAATGGGATTTGGCGTCTACGTTGTATGTTTGAAATTTAATAACATGAGATAAATGGTCAGATACATCAAGTGAATCAATTTATTAACTGAGAGTCAATATTATTTTGTGGATGGACAAAGAAGGGATATTTATTATGGCGATTACACCAAATGTTGATAGCTGAAAGAGAAAAAAACACAGTTCATTGTAAATACATTTATTCGCTATGATCAGAATTTAAAATAATTGAATAAATACATTCCTTAGATTATAAGCACATATTAATTTGATCAACATTTAATTTAATTAAACGTAAAATACAATTAAAATGTTATAATAAATGTTCTCTGTTTGAACGACGTACAACTAAATTCTTTTAACTTTTTTTCTTAATTTCAATGGAAACGTATAATAGACAGCATGTTATGCTTTAGCAAAATTAAATTTAGCATTATCTTTTAAGACTATCACAGATTTAAATTTAGATATAACCTGTTTTGACGATTAATATTAAATTTCAAGAAACTATCAAACTTGTGGTATTTTACCATTTACCCTTAGTATAGTGAAGATTATGTGTAAAATAATCAAGATTATTTACCCACTAGTTGAAGAAGCATAATTATTATAATCATAATGTAGTCAAATTTCACCCCTGTCACTCGTCATAGTATAACAATATTTTAATTTAAACAATTTTTTGTTTAGCCCTAAAAAGAAAATACTATGAGAATATGTTATCTAATATCAACAAAAAAAAAGGATTGTAAGTATTCTTATGCAAAATAATTAATTATAATATTATGACTGTGTGCAGTGGGTGACTCTCCTACTGTTATATCTATTTACGTAAAAGATATATTTTTTTATATATTGATTTTATTATTGAATAAAATTTTTTTATGCAATATCGATTTTATATTAAATACAGATTTTTTATAGAATATACAATTAGTATTCTTGGCTTTTTGTATTGAAATACAAATTATGAAAAAATCTATACTTTATAAAAAAAATCGATATTGAAGGAAAAAAACTTACATTTGATAAAAAATTCGAATGACATACATTTTTAACTTTAAACAATATTTTTAACATGAAAACGAAAAAGACCAATTTTTAGTTATATAATAGCACTTATATTAGAAAAAAAAAATAAAAATTTGATCTTTATGTCTTTCAAAAAAACTTCCAGTACGTTTTTTTTACAGTTTCGTTTAAATTTTTCAGGAGGACATAAACGCTTCGAACATATTTCGTCGGCCAAATAACTAAATCCATAATTCTCAAAGTCATATCTCCATCATTTATTACAATGATAACATGGAGATACGACTTTTCCTCAGGTCTAAAATCATTATATCGGAGATACGACTATTTCTAACCATCAATTTTATGGAGGATAAAATTATACAATTTCAAAAACGGCCTTATCATACAACGCGGTGAAACACGATTGCGCCCGTCCTACCTTTTTACCTACAACAAAAAGCAACACGATTGCGCTCCGTGAAATATATGTCTTGCCCTTATAAATATAGGTCGTTGCCCAATACACTTTTTAAAAATACAAAGTTGAAGTTAAAAGTTCGAGTTAACCAAGTTCGACTGTATTATACTATATATTTTGACAATTTTCCTTCCCAATTTTACAGGCTTAGGACTGACAACAAAATTAAATTGTTGGCTTGGTTAAAAATTGTTTCTTATACATTGTTTTTTACAATATGTCCAAAATAACTCAATACAATTACGAAAACTACGAATTACATCTTTTTTTTTTAATAATAATATTATATGTCCACATTAATATACACAATTCATACATTTTTTAAAAATTATAATATGTCCAAATATGTATCAAAAAACTCAAAAATATTACAAAAACTACGAGTTACAATTTTTTTTTTTTTTTTTTAAAGAATATAATAATAATAAAAAAACTAAATAGAATTACGAATTACAATTTTGTGGCACAAAATTGTGGTCCCATTACTTTCAAATATTCTAGTATAGATATTTCATTTTGTTCTAATTTTGTCCAAGTGTGCAATATAAATTTCAATTTGTTTTCTTGTTCTTTTCGAGGTTTGTTTATTCGGTTTTCTTTAATACTTTTAATTTTTAAATAGGTTTCACTTTGGATGTCTAACATTATGTTAATAACTTCATGAATAGAAGGATGTGAAGTGTAAAACTGTGAGTTATAATGTCGGTGGAATGATTCTGGCCCATTGGTCGTTCTAGGTTCCTCTGAAGGTTTACCAGCCCATAAAATTGGTGGAAAAACCCCATCAGGGCTTACATAATTGTCAAATATATAATCCGTAAAATCGAAGTCATTGGTAGGAGCATTTGCAATTAAACACGAAAAGGCATCGCCGACTAAATTTTCGGGTAAAAAACCAAGAGCGAAAAAACATTTTAACCAAAGACCTAGCTACTTCTGACTTTGAATTGTATTCTTTTAATAAGTTGTTGTTGCTTTGAATTTTTCTAAACCAACTTTGGCCTAAATGGAATCTACAGGCCATAATTTTGCTATTTGGAAAGACTTCCTTAATAGCATTGTGTGCGCTTTTTTCAAAATCAAAATGAAAATTACAATTAACTAATGATACTATTAAATTTATGCCTGTCAACTTTAAACATAATTTTGCAATCGTGCTCCACATATCTATATAAACGTCAGTCGATTTTGACGTCAAAAAACAATATACTAAAGGAATATAAAAACCATTTTGTAACGTATGTATTGTATAAAGTTGATCGTAGTATTTTAGTGAATGCGAAAATGTGCCATCAGCAAAAATATGAGTTGAACGACTTAATACATCGAGATTAGTCGGGCAAGTGAATACAACTATATTTGAAATTTCTTCCATGTAGCAAAAATGTTCCTGTGTATTAGTTTTAAGAGTATCACGTAAGTTAAATAATTGAAATTTGGATTCTTCCAGTGATTTTGGAATTGTTGGCCATTTTTTTTTACGGAAGTCGTACATACTTTTCCTCCATAACTTAATATCGGAATGAACAGTATGTAAATCATTTTCAGTGCTACGTAATTCTTGTCGAATTATTTTATTTGGTCTCGTAAATAAGTCATTTTCACATTTTCTTTTGATTCGGGAATTTACTATTTGTCTACTAACGATATTTTTTGGAATAATGTTATGCTTGTGTTCATTAAGCACGCTAAGCACTTTCGTCACATCATTGTCAACATAAATACTTGATTGACAATTTTTGTTAGTACATCGATATCGAATACTGCCTAAATTTTTAAGTACTTTATATTCCCTATATTTATGACCATCATCTAATAAAATACATGGCTTACCTTTTTCAGTCTCAAACTTTTTTAGAATAGATAGATCCATTTGTAACACTTGTTAGTTTCACGATGGCACACTTTACGAAACAAAAATATCAACACGTTTCACAACAACCAACAGTCAACTGCAGCTAAAATGTAAAATCCGGCTACAGTCTATAACATTACCTATCATCTTGACGCATACCTATCTGATATATTATATACAGATAAGATAAATTAACAATAATATATTATCTCGGTTATTACTTATTATTTATGTCTTATATGATATCGATCTTGAATTGTATGTCTTTACTCTACATAGACATTGGGAAAATACGTTTTAAAAAAAAATAATGTCATAATAATGTTTATAATGTCATGTCGAACTTGGTTAACTCGAACTTTTAACTTCAACTTTAAGTTTACCACTTCGACTGTATTTTTAAAAAGTGTATTGGGCAACGACCTATATTTATAAAGGCAAGACATATATTTCACGGAGCGCAATCGTGTTGCGTTTTTTGTAGGTAAAAAGGTAAAACGGGTGCAATCGTGCTGAGTTGCTGGGCGCAATCGTGTTACGTTTTTTGCATGTAAAAAGGTAGGACGGGCGCAATCGTGTTACAGCCTGCGCCACTGGGTTACAAGCAGGTCAACGTATAATGGATTGTATTAAACTTCAATTCAATGATATAATATAATTGTATAGGAAAAACGATTCGGAGCAGAGACGGTTTGTAAGTCTACATGTATTATACCGTTTTTTTAAAATTATATCGAGTAAGTTGAATTCATATAATAATATTATTATTTTTTTATTCGTTTCTATATGGCAGTGGTTCTTAACCTTTTTCGAATGACGGAACACTTAACATTTTATAAGATTTTCGCGGAACACAACAGTAAAATAAAATAGTACTATTTTTAATTTTTTAATATACTAAACAATGAATGCATAGCATAAAATTGTTTGCATGCCATACATGTTAAAGTTGGTCACTAAAAAATAATAAAATAATAAAAAGAATTTAAAAAAATTGAAATTGAATACTTTGTACGAGATATTTGTGCCTGATGATTTTTACAGATATGGTAATAAACAAAGCGTTAGAAATTAAAATCGTATTTTGAGCGGTTTTTCGTAATTTGTATGTGGTTTTTCCCGTGGCATTTAATAATGACTATTAAGAAAATCGAAAAATGATATCTCTAAAGTACCATCTTGATCCGATTTGGGCCTTACTTGCTTTGGTTCGTAACTCCTCAAGTATTAAGATTCTATCGCCTTGGACCCTCTGGTCTCAATGCCACGCTTACAGAACTCCCGGTTAATCTCAACAATATTTAGCTCACCAATGCATTTGCTGACCACTGTGACTTTTAAATTTAATTGGTATTATTTACGTAATTAAGGTAAGTACTTTAGATATGTGATTAACGTTGATCGGGCTACCGCTGGCTAAACTGTACTTTCCGATCTATAACCAAGTTTAGCTCTGTAATCCTT
>NC_042493.1:115076997-115078824 GCF_005508785.2 Acyrthosiphon pisum
GTTTAATAAAGAATATTAATACAAACTACATGAGACTAGTTTGTATTAATATTCTTTATTAAACAGGATTTGGAAAATCTCTAATACCTCGGTTAAAATTATGAGAGCGTAATAGGTAAATTTTGTAGGTATATAATGGCTTATTTCAAGAAACTGTACCTTGGGCAAAAGCCCTTAAGAGGACGTCGTACCCGTCTTACAAACGTACCCTACGATGTAAAATATTAATGTTTGTAAATGCTTATAACTCACTTAAAAATTAAAATATCGTAAAAAACCAACGAGAAGGCATATATGATGTTGTTACCTAAAAGTTTGATAATAGGTCAATTCACTCTAAAATCAAAAATGACAGCACCCTATTGAAACTAGCGAACGAAAATTTGCTATAACGTACGTATGTAAGACGGAGACAACACATGCGGGTGCGACGTCATCTTAATGTAAGTAAAATTAAACTAAAATAAAATACAATTGAACACAAGCTAAACATTTATCAACTTTTCGTTTAATATTTTGTAAAAATGTAATATATTGTTTACCTACCATGATTTATTTAATAATCCTATAACAAAATATACAATTATTTTTTTGATCTGTGAATATCTAATAGTATTAAAATGTTGATTACTCATTGACTGTATTGCTGTGTGCAATGCAAAAAAAATCTGGGTTTAGAGGATCATCTAAAAATAATAATTTAATTAAATTATTTTTTTTATTATAATGTAGGAGAATGGCATGGTCATGTATGGAGGCCAAAGTCTTATGAAAGCGATTTTAATATAGAAACCCCAGAGGAAAGGCGGATTGACAAAGTGGAGAAGAATTTAGCAGAGATTGAAATACGAGATGGATAAACTATAGCACAGAATAAAGACAGTTGGAAGCAAGTTTGTGTTGCGGTAATGGGTCTTAGTGGATTTTAAAAACCGAAGAAGAAGATTATGTTTTTTAAACAGTTCAAAATCCAATTACCTTCATTTTCTTTAAAGTTTACTACGTAAGTGCATAATGGAACTGAAATAATATGAATTAAATTCAATTAAGTATTCATTGTTTCTTTATTTGTTATACATTTTATATTTACATAGGTTCACTAGACACAGTAAAAAAATATACATCAATTATAAACGGTTTACAAAATTCACGTTTACAAAAAATTATGGGAAATCAATACCATAATTAATAAAATGATAGTTATAGACAATAATAACTAATAAGAATATGATTCCATATTCATTCGGTATTTCGTTTAGGTACAAATATACCAAATAGTATAATATATAATATACTGTGACATAGGCTTATTATAACACATATTGTTTTAAATGAGTATATAATAAAACAACATGAAGGGATATGAAAGGCTTATATTATATTATAAGCTTATGGTGCTTGTAATATTATTATAATGGTGTATAATCATTAATCTCCTAATAATACAACTGTCTAAATCACATTACGTAGTATGAAATACTTTGGATTTTAATTGTTTTACAACCACCGGATTTCCCAAGGATCTATTCTCTTTCTACGATTTTTAATACAAGTAATCGTATACACACTACCATCTAAGAAATACAACAAGAATACAATTTATTATGCATTATTTCATAGTGAATAATTAGTTCACTCTTCCCAGCTGCAGATTTTTAACCATTTATATAAGGATATTTACAAATGGAATATAACTATGTCTTGACTCTTGGTAATTGAGTAACGGGGATGACATCCCCCGGAACTCCCTAACGCGTAGGTGGAGTACAGCATGATGGATATCAAGATCGTCACACGTAAGCGAGTATCTACTTAAATCGTACTACT
>NC_042493.1:115078924-115079967 GCF_005508785.2 Acyrthosiphon pisum
GATCCAATTCTCTAAAAGATAAGATACTATATGTTTAAATCGAAGTACTCTTTCCGTTAAATAATTTTTATACAGGATAAAAAAAAAAGGCCTTGTAAAACCACTAGATCCCTTCTCTACTCAGAATCTAAAATGAAATACTAATGTGCTATATAATAATAAAACGTTATCTTTTAAGTATAAATCAAGGAACTATTTTCAAAAGTTTATAAATAATTTTGTTAGCACTTAGCAACTCTGGAACTATAGGTACATAAATATTTGTCAATGATATTGTATGCTTTCAAAATAATAATTTACAACATGTATATAATATGTAAATGGGCTCCTAGAATAAATTCTTAAAATGTATACATAAAAGGTCGGGACTAATGTCTAATGACTAATGACCTACGTGGCTACGTGATAACAATAAATACAAGTACAGCGATTGTCACGATGTGATTAGTTTATACGATTTTGGCACGGAAAGTAGGTACAACCAGTTAGAAACTTAGAAATAAAGCTTTCGTATATAAGTATTAATTGAATTATAAATTATTCACATAAAAATGTATATCTTAAATCTAATAATATTATTATAAGATATTATATTGATAGGAATGCATATTATTATATTAAATAAGCATATTTAAAATTTATAAAGAAATATTTTTATTTATTTATACTATTACTCACAACGTGATTTACAATATTCGCCCGGTGAATAAATTGCTTCTATAAACAAATTATTTGCATTTGTTACATTAGAAATATGTTATTAAACAAACACAACCTTATGTTTATATAATAAAATGAATGGAGTGAGTTATACTATGAGTTATATAATATGGTTATATATGCAAATAATCATAACATTTTATTGGCATTAATACTTACGTTCAATCCCATCAGATAAATTCCAACTATCTATGAAAAATGTTTTCACGTGTTCTAGAAAATATAATATTTGATTGTTAATTATATTGATGACATTTATAGCATTGAAACTAATACGTGCATTTGTAGATTCTGAGTGGAACGATGAATGTATGATTTTACAA
>NC_042493.1:115080017-115097586 GCF_005508785.2 Acyrthosiphon pisum
ATATACAAAATTGTAAATTTAATAAATATTTTTAGAAATGTATTATAGTGTATCAGTAGTATAGTGATGAGTATCTCTGCCAGTCACGTGGGTGTCCAGGTATTGATCCCCAATCGCACCCAGAAACAAATTCAACATTGTCGAGTGGGGGTATCTGTCTTGGCATGTATACAGACAAACTATAGCTGGGAACTTTTCTACTTTATGGGACACCCTATTTTTGCAATTTCTTTTTTTTGAACCAATGTAGATAGGCACGCTGAAAACGATGGTGATGTCCAAATTTAGCGCACGGACTTAGTTTTGAAGTTATGGCCTAATGAAGTTCGCTATCTTACGATTTTTGAGCATTTGCACGTCACTGGTTTACTGCACCCTATTACGAATATTGTTTTTTTTTTTTGAAACCTATGTACTTCAACAAGTTAAAAACGACGGTGTGATCAAAATTAGAAGGCCAGACTTCGTTTCGAATTTATATGCAAAGGCAGTTTCAAATTCTGAGTTTTTACGCATACACTCAACGCTTTAGAAGCTCCCTACGCTCCCAGCTCCAGTCGCCAAACTCGAGATCCTATAATAAATGTATCTAGATAAGTCCGAACACTGGTTATTTAATTCAACAATTATATATACTAAAACGAACATTAAACTTTTATGAAATATGAAAATGCCTATTTATAGTATGTTTATAATAGAAAGTGTAAAATTAATAGACTTACTTCTTCTTCCTAAAAATTTATAATCATAAATATACGATTAGTACGTTTTGGAATAATTTGTGGAAATAGTTCGTTTTGGTATAGGCGTATATCTAATGAGTGAATTTTTATTGTCATAATGCATTAAAGAGTAAAGTTATTACAAAATATATTTTGAATTTTTTTCTTGTTTCTAAAAGGACGGATCTGCACACAATGATTAACTAATAATATGTTTGGATGTTAATATCCAAGTTACATATTAAGAGGGACTTTGAAACCAATAAAGATATTGAATTGAAAACCTAACATTTTTTGTAAAATTTAACAGAATAAAAGAGTATTGAATTAGGTTGATGATAAAAGATGTTTAATTAAAGATGAATCTCATATTATATGTACCTACCTAGGTATAGTGTATACCAGATACCTACATTGGCTACATTATATGTACGGACACAACTGCTTGTTATAACAATACCACCGTGGGAAAATGTATTTTACATGTTTGAGTAGGAGTACAAAAATTTCAATTTAGATTACAAATTATTACAGATGAAATAACATTCATGGATATTCATTCTGGGTTCATTAAGACCAAAACATTGCGATCACTGTACATGCTTGTTACAAATAAAATAACAATCGTCATCGTGACTAGTTCGCATGCACATTCATTTGTGGTTTTAATGGGATCGGTGGGTAATTATCCAGTGATGCCAAACATTTGTGGAAAAATTAACTTAGATAAAATGAACAAAATATTTAATATTTCTTTGTAAAAAAAAACATTAATCCGAAAAAATGTATGCTCATCAATATTGCTAGCTTACTAATTAAAAATGTAATATTATTCATGTAATTTTATGTAAGTGTGACCATTTATATTTTTATTTACACTTAAACCATTTAAATTGAATGTAATTGTGATATATTTTTTAATACAATGTACCTATTAACTTCTACATATAATATACACTATACATATTACTTCAAAAAAATATTTTGATTTAGTTTATTTATAATCCATTTGTTTTTATGATGTATTCAACAATTTATAAAATTATGTGCCTATTTTATAACTATTTCTGACACATAGTAATTTGCAAACGTGCCTTTTAATATATCAAATCCCATAAATTCAAATTAATTGTCTATTTCATTTTAAAGATATTAAAATATGGAATAATAATGAAGGTTATGAATAATGAAATGTATTAATAATAAATGTTGATACTTTGTTATACTTGATTGAAAACATGTTAGTTGAATACAAAATGTATGAAAATTGTATGTAATTGTATGGAAAAAAGAACTGTTGTATACAACTGGGAAAAAAGTCATTAAAATATTGATTTGGAAGCGTTGTGAAGACGCATTTAAAGACTGGGGGCCTCAAGAATATACGTAACTTATTGACCCAGGTATTAAACATTTATTGACAATACTTGGGAAAATAAAATAAGATCTAGTCACTATCTTATATTATGTAGTCAACTTATCAAACTACGTACAATGATAAATTTTAAATGGTATTAGCCATAAGGTGTACGGTGTACTTAATTAACAAATACGATACCAATAAAAAACGTTATGTTCTTACTGAAGATATAACCTATATAAAATTAAAAAAATAATAAAATTATAATAAATTATTACAAGCTTACAGATTTGGTATAATGATCAACTTTAACGACAAAAATATAGTTGTTTTATTTTTAAATGTTTTGTTAATGCAATATTTCAAAAAAAGCGGTTACGTGCATGTCGCTCTGCTGTATAGTAGGTTACAAGTGGGTCACTGAACAATGGATTGTAATAAATTTGAATTCAATGATATCATATTATTGTATAATATGAAAAACGATTCTGAGAGGAGATGGTTTGTCAGATTGGATATTTTATATAGTTATTATATGTTATTATAGCATGTTAGTTGAATTCATATTACAAATTACAACAAAATAACTAAAATCATAATTTTTAATCCAATTTTGATCCAATTCTCTAAAAGATAAGATACTATATATGTTGAAACCGAAGTACTCGAAAGTAACGGAAGGTTAAATAATTTGTATACAGAATAAAAAAAAAAAAAAGTCCTTGTAAAAGCACTAGATCCCTCGCTCCAAGTATATACCAAGGAACTATTTTCAAAAGTTTATAAATATTTTTGTTAGCAATTAGCAACTATAGAATTATAGATACATAAATATTTTTCAATGATATTGTATGCTTTCTATTTTTTGCCACAGAAACAAATAAAATAGATACAATTCCACAAAATGTACCTATAGTTTACATTAATTATACATTGTAATTTAACAGATGAGTTTTGCACACCGAACAAGCAACACGTATGTTTCGTTTAAGCAGTTCGTGAAATAGTGGTGACTAAGTTATTACAATTTTTTTGTGAATGTTTACAATGCAAACCACGGCCTGTCTGATGGAATGTAAGTTTCTTATAAACAAATATATTTTAAGTGGGTCACGCTTAAACTGACTGAATTACACATACATGCAAATATGGACGTCAGTTCAAATCCACCGGTAAATATAACAGTTGATGCTAGTATTTGGACACAGATACAAAATGACAATGCGACCTTGAGATATATGGTAAGCTAATACCTTGAATACCTAGCATATACCTGGAAGTATACGGTAACCTACGCTTCAACTGCTGCAAACTTTCAGCGCAGGGGTCACCAAATAGTAATTTACAACATGTATGTAATATGTAAATGGGCTCCTAGAATAAATTCTTAAAATGTATACACAAAAGGTCATGACTAATTACCTACGTGATAACAATAAATACAAGTGCAGCGATTGTCACGATGTGATTAGTTTATACGATTTTGGCACGGAAAGTACAACCAGTTTTAAATAAAGCATTCGTATATACCTAAAGTATTAAATGAATTGTAAATTATTCACATAAAAATGTATATCTTAAATCTAATAATATTATTATAACATATTATATTGATAGGTATGCATATTATTATATTAAATTAGCATATTTAAAATTTATAAAGATCTATTTATATAGATTTTATCTATTTATACTTTTACTCACATCGTTGACCACAAAATTCATACGGTGAATAAACTGATCCTATAAACAAAGTATTTGCATTTGTTACATTAGAAATAGAAATATGTTATTAAACAAACACAACCTTATGTTTATATAATAAAATGAATGGAGTGAGTTATACTATGAGTTATATAATATGGTTTTATATGCAAATATCTAAAACATTTTCTTGGCATTAAAGAATAATACTTACTTTCAACATATCGAGATAATTCCCAACTATCTTTGAAAAATTTTTCCACGCGTTCTAGAAGATATAATATTTGATTGTTAATTATATTGATGACATTTATAGCATTGAAACATACTGCATTTTTAGATTCTGAGTGGAACGATAAATGTATTGATTTTACAATGATGTGTGTTTTTTTAAAATATTTTTTTGTGTCTGTCATCACCTTTTAGGACAGTAAATTGCTTGGATTTTCATCAACAATACCTTTTCTAATAGAAAAGTGAATCTATTATATATCTATGATAGCACCATGATTTGTTGTTGATGTATAACGCGTTGTAAGTACCTACCTAATGGACATTGTTTATGATTTATTTGGAATTTATTATGGATACCTATAATTATTGGTCAATTTTTTTTTAATACCATAGATAAGTATATAAGATACCTTATACCTAGACTGACATACCGTCTCCGCTCAGAATCGTTTTTCTTATATAGTGATATTATATCATTGAATTCAAATTTAATACTATCCATTACACAGTGACCCATTTTTAACCTACAGTACAGCAGAGCGACATCCACTTACCCACCTTTTTTTAATATATTTCTTCTAATTATAATATTAATATATTATGTAATGAATTGTAACTTTTTAGATTGACAAAAAAAATATTTCTTTTTTCGTTTGTTATGTGTGACCTATCTTCTACCTATCTACAGCCTATATGAGATAAAAGATCAAGCTGTATAGACCCTCTAATTTTCAAGTAATAGTCTATTGAAATTACATTAATTGAAAACAGACCAGTAATTTTCTGAGGCTATTAACTTCGGATAAACCAACATCCAATTTAAGTTGTACCCATTACCCGATTCTGTTCGTTATAAGTGTGACTTGGGTTTGGTGTACCTTTAGTATACCTAGGTTCCTTAGTTTACAAATAAATTTGGACAGCTTTGTGAACTAAATCGACCCGGGTGAATAATTTATTTGGGGTGGATTGGGTGTATCACTTGGTATAAATCCAACTACTCTTTAACTATTCCTGATATCTCCATGAATAACTCTAAATTTTCACAAAATCAGTCAAGTTATATTTGCACCGGAATCATTTTTTCGGGTTTCGGGTTTCATGTGTTGAAAGAAACTTTGGGTTATTGAATTCAGTTGGTACGGTTTAATACACTTTTCTGCTTACAGTTAAATGCAATTTTATTCGGGGTAATTATGGTTAATTTGTGTGTTAAAAAAACCCCATATTGTATATGAATTTACATGAGATTTTCAATGCAAATTTGATAAAGTAATCTGATTTTATATTTAAAGTAAAAATAATGGAAAAAATTAAAAAATTAAATTAAATATTAATATTCATTAGTTATTATTTTATTTCTTATTACTTAGTAGAGGATTCTCGCTTATTAAATATTTTAATTTTTAACTAATCATATTTTTGTTATATTTATTTTTGATTAAGAAATTTTTGATTAACTTTTTGACCGTCTATTATTGAATATTGTGAAATAAAATAAAACAATCATCTAGCATCAAGGCCTTTTTTAATATTTAATTAATTATTTTGTTGGTTACAAAAAAAAATTGAGTTATCCGTTACACACTTACACTACTATCTTCTTATCTTCTTAGTCACGTTTGTTGCAAAAAATTTATACAAATTGATATGCCAATTAATTTTCAATAATTCGGGTTTCGGGTTATTTCGGGTGTTTTTTGGGTGTTCATTTTTTTCAATCAGTTTAAAATATACGGGTTTTTGGGTTATGATATTTATTTGGGTTATTTCGGGTTACGTTCGGGTGCAAAGCCCTATCTTTCACCTTATCTGCCAGAGTAACTAATGGCAAATACTAAAATACTAATTTTTACTAATTAATTCTTCTATAATCAATTGCAAACATTTATATACAAATATTTCTAACTTAAATTTCACAAATTTAGTACTTGTTTGAGCATCTCTCCGGGTCGAACCAACTAGGTCTCACTCAAAAATACACAAAAAATGTCCAGTGGTTTAGGAGGAGTTCAATGACATACAGACAAATATGTATATATATATATATATATAGAGACAGAGAGAGACATAGGTTGTTATTATTTTCGGCCACTCAATTAATTTCACCAAGGAAAATTATTTATATTAGGAAAATTATGCATTTTATATATATAATATAACATGCATAATATATATATAAACCTTCCTCTTGAATCACACTATATATTAAAAATAAATTGCATCAAAATCCGTTGCGTAGTTTTAAAGTTCTAAGCATACAGACAGACAGTGGACTTTTTTTTTAAATTAAGATTTATTATTATATTTTTTTTTATTTTGAATATTTTCTATTGTGTTTTTCTATTGTTTGTGTCCATAACAACCATTAATAAACAAAAACGTCTATCGTAAATCTCATATTTCTTGTTTGAGCACCTCCCGGGGGTGTTCCTCTTCTATATTACAGTATTTTCGGTAACAACTGTGGTTACCGTTTCACGGTATACTGGTATTCTAAAATACCGAAAATATCGCATATCCAGATTTTTGTCTGATGTCTCGTATAACCAATAGTTAAAAGTGTATTTTTTATTATTTTGTTTATATTTTGATTTTTAAATATTAATAACGGCTCAGATAACATAATTCCAATTTATGTGCATGAGTTAAAAACAAAATTAGCATAAATGCATACTTATCATATTGTATCATTATTCAGGAATATTTCATACCAGTTTCAAACGAATTTAATTAATAATGAATTAACTTGTATTAAATATTACTAGTACCTACCCCACTTGTCTGGTTTTCTGATTTAAAGTTTAAACTTTTTTGTTATTTTCGTTTATTCATTAATTATAATAATAAATCACTGTAACACAATTTGCCGTCCCCTTGCAATCTTGCAATCTCTATATATTAGAAAACTATTTCGTTTTAGACTAAACACATCACTGTTGTTAACACAAAGTTAACCATAATACTATAGTCTATAATAAGTACGTAGGTATGTTATTCAATATAATAATTGTAAGAACTCACCGTTTAATTCTTTGTTATTGTAATGGTATTTTTACTTGAGCCAAACTTGTTTCGTCATACAGAGATTTATTAGAATCTGAAATCTCTAATTACCGACAAAATGCATGAAATAAAATTAGTCGTATGATATTAATTATTATGTAATATATACTACGTTTACATGCATATTTGAAGTGGGCCTAAAAACTAAAGTGGTTTAATCATGCATCATGTAAACGCTTTAAAGCGACTTTAATAACATAAACCGTTTTCATTTTAAGGACAATCGAATATGTAGTTTATTAACCAAATTAAATCTGTTCAGTAAATAAGGTCGGCTGTATTTTTGCACATGTAAACACTTATTAGTTATTATTTATAAGTCATAAGTATTCAATATGATAATGAAGCTGGAAGAAATATCAATTTTATGGAATAATGAATTTTATAACATACCGATTTAATATTAAAGACAAATATGTAAACAAGTCAGGAAATATAGGTTGACTCATAAAAAATTCGGTTTAAACTAACGACGGCTCAACTCGTATCATGTAAACGTAAAAGACGTTATACGGTAACTCCGCATGAGATGACAACTACTATAAGCTCTTAAGATGCGTTTACACGAGACGTGAATCACGAGAGTGAACCATGCTTTCGAAACCACGACATAAGCGTTATAGAAACAATGCTTGATTTTCAGGCGTGAGATACGAACGAAGGTGGCGCGACGTGGTTCATTTTCAAATAAATCGTGTAAATGCAGCTTAAGATTGTAGACATAATTATAAGTAAACAATAAGAGAAGAATGCACATCGATATTCATTGTAGATTAGATCTGTACTCTATCCAGCGAGAGAACACGCCAATTTTTCGCATTTTCGCGTGACACCTATATTCGATAATTCGAGACTAATTCCACCATTTCAATGTGATGTATGGGATACGCAGAAATGCTGATTTTCGTTGGACAACGACGTTATCTTATAGGAGAGTGTCTATATTAAAACACATCGTAAACATATTGTAATATTATAATACTATACCTTTATATTTATATTACATATCGGGATATAAATATATCATGTAGCTCCATAATACATTAGTAGTGTGAGCGATGACGTATTAGCATTAACGATATAACTAACAATGCTATAAAATATTGGAATGCGATGTTTATGCTTAAGAAAAAGCGGTATTCTTTGGATCAAGATTTTATGAACTAAATATATTTGGATCATCGCATATATTATGATAACATAATATGTGAAATTTCCAGATTAACACGAGGTGATCTTCAATCGGGTGACTTAGAGTATAAAAAGAACCCATAAACTCTACATTAAGCAAACGTAAACTTAAAGAAAAACAACTAGGTATGATCTTTGTGGCAGCTAACACAACTTTTATGATAAATCTTTTTTGTACAAACCATTGTAGGTTACATCTGAAGATCTTTTCCATTCATCAACAGTTCCGTTATTGGTTTTTCTTATATAAATCATTGGTAAATTAATAATATTACAAACTCTGTATTTTATAAGTAGGTAAACATTCAATAGTTCTACACTAAAAATAATCTCAATTACGTGTAACGTTATGGGATAAATTCATATTTTGGTATGAGTTATATGTATATTATTTACAAAATTACCTACTTATAAAGGCCATGAGAACATTTAATTAAGAGATTCATATGGCATGCATCGGTGCGTGCAATTATAAGTATAAGTGTATGTGTTCTCGTGAACACTATCTATTTTTTTTTTATAGTTCTTTTATTTAGCTTATAAATATTGGATATACTTTATATGCTGCTTATTAGACTCTTTGAGACCAGGAAATTTCAGTGAATTAACAGAATGAGTCTATATTATGATGAAAGGTTAATGAATAAAAGTATTATATTTATTGAGATAAAAAAAATACAGGATTAAATATATTGTTATATATTGTATAATTGTATTGAATTGAGTCCTACGAAAATGTTTTACTATCAGCATTGGGTCAAATGGATATCTTCTTTTGTTTAGTCAGCAATTTTTGTCACACTCTTCATGATTGAGAACAATGAAATTGCCTAAAGTCACATTATTAGACGATCATTTAAAAATAATAACACTTGATTACATTTGTTTTTATAGCCTAAAAGTTCAACATCGAAATTCGTCATTCAACAATTTTTAAAATCAAAGCTTTAATGTAGTAAAAATTATTTTTTTGTTTTTCACTCGACTTATACTTTATAATGTACACTCCATTATTTCTCACTCCTCATTAATATGTGTTAACGAAGTATTTGGCAAAACTATGGTAATTTTTAACAAATATACACTAACAAACAATTGACAAATATACCTTATCGTTGACTATCACACATCGTTCCAAGTTCAATGGATTCATTTCAAATATATTAAAATAATAAAATGGACTCAATTCAGTTTTATTATAACCAAACAAAATATAATATTCAAACACCGATAAGGTTACCAATAATTGAAATGTGGTATTGAGAAAAAATGAGTACAAAATTACGTTTGAAATGTATAAACTTCTTATACATTATTAGGTATGAAAAATACTTAAACTCTCAAATTTCCAGATTTTTTTAAAAACACTTTATAATGTATTTGTTACGTACCTACGTATAAATTAATTATGTATAAACTATGTACAGCGTATCGCACGTTCTTAGCAATATCTAACGAATGTAACTAATAAGACAATTAGTATAGTATAATATTGGTATTTGCAACGACCTCCGCGTGTTATAGGTCGTTGCAAAAGCATAGTATGAAACAATCAAACCAAAAAAGTGACGTCACACGTATCTTCTCGGGAAAGTCAACACTCATACGAAGGATACGAGTCGTCCAGCATACCAAGTTCGAGACCCGGACTCTGTCTCATGACCGGATTTAGCCACTACAACGACCACCCACTCCAAAGGACCCGATTATATATATACGAGCCCATGACAAGAGCTCGTCAGACGGTTTAGGGACACATAAGACACTTAGAGGCAGGTTGTAACACCACTCACTGTCATATATTTATAATATTGTAATTTTGTACTTGTTAATAAACACTCAAATATAACATAATACATCAAGTGTTCATCTCTGCGTTGGTGTATGTATCGACGTCAGTTGGGACGTAACATATTGTTATATGAAAGTAAACATAAAAAAAATATTTTATACACTTTTAATGAATAGATTATTATCACTGTAAACTATACTTACTAAATTGCATTGCAAAGCAGTAGTTTATAAATCCAAAGTCTCCTATACATATAAGTTATCAATCGTGTATTGTAACTTACTTACTAATTCGTTTGATGACCAAATAAAATCCTAATTGGTTGAATAGATACATTCATTTTATTTAACTTTTACATACCCGAAATTCCAGCTTCCTTTAAATCATCTGTCATACATATATAACATAAAAATACTATACTTACAAAGTTAATATTATTTGATTCAAATTATTCAAGAAATTGTATTTTAGTCAAATAAATAGTAATCGAAAAATAATTTAATTTAGTTCCAACTTTCGTACCTAGAGCTGCATATACACAACCACAAGAAAAAAGAAATCGGGGGATTGTATTGAGTAACCACTCTTTTGTACAGTAAGTGTCAAGTGTGAAGTGTACCTCGTCAAAGCGTAGGTTACTGTAAAGGTTGTGTTTTCGGGGTGCCTTTTAACCACTTACGTATATAACAACGTATGTTTTATAGCATTATATTTATGATGCTACAATAAAATTGTTTAACACAATAAGTGAGACAGTTAGTTGAATTATTCTTTTCCGATATCATCATTATTAATTATTTTAATTGTGCAAATTATAGTTATTTATATTATAAGATACTTTTGTTATTAACTTTTAAGTCAATACAGACTTACCGTAAAACGATGTGAATAGGTTAATGGTATAAATAGGAAATAGCTTAAAATGAATCTACAATTTTGAAATGCCATTATGGTGTATAAAATATTATCCTAATATACTCAACAATTTTATGCCCTGACATAAACTATAATAATAACAAATAACGAAAATAAAAACTAGATAAGTTAATTTGAATATCTTTAAAACCAAAAACATACTCCCTAAGTGACGTCTTCTTCTTCTTCTTCGGTTAACTTGGCCACTAGGACTATCCCGACATACAACCTTGCCTCCAAATTTCTCCATTCGATGCCTGTATCCTCCAGTTTACACCTCCTGCTAACGCTTTCACATCATTTTTCACTTATTCACTTATTAATTAGTCATTTCGTTTCCATATATTTCCGTCGAATACCGTTCACAGGGATTCCGAGGCAAACTCCATTACATTCAGAAAAAAAAAGATCAGACACAATTATGAAATACGGTTTGAATATACTGAATCTAACACAAATAAAATCATAACTTACCGTGGCAATTGCCTACCAGGCATCTTCATCGTGTGAGACCCAAGTTCTAGCAGGAGTAGTCCATCGATGGAGGTAAGCTGGAGAACGGGCTGGATATTTTTTAACCAAAATTGGAAGAGTTAACATGGCGGAGGCAAGTCAAAACAACCAATGTTGATACTAGATATATAGCAATCACAGAAGTCAGAGGAAACGTAAGGTACATGGACATTCCGGCTGATAACAGATATCAAGGCATGTAGCCATGTAGGTATACCATCCAAGCATGGTTTATATTAACCTTTCACCAGAGTTTTGGAAAATTGCTAGCTTGGATAAGGTTTTGTTTTTACGGTGATCCAAGCGATACCACCTACATATTGTAATTGATTGTGACGTGTTGGCTGAGCATATATATGCTGATTATGGGCTCCCACATGAACATGTTCAGTGGAGCCCATCATCTTCTTTAAGAATAAAGAAAAAAATAAAATAAATGACACTTGTCACAAGATACTGGCAAAGAGGTGGCATCGGAAAATCTACTAGACACTATTGATTATATTCTATCTTTTTCACAATAAACGATAGTAATTTAGAAGTGAAATGTCTAACGTCAGTACCACCCTCCCCTCGAAGATTCAAACATAAAAAAATATTCTGAGCAAAGTGAGTTTATATTATTTAAATCTGCATTAATTTGAAAAAAATAAAAAGGTGATTTTTTTGTATTGATATTAGGACTATTAACAGAGCTGAAACAATTTCCAAAAAGATTGGTAATATTTTGGCCAAAAATTGCAAACACGTCTTTGACATAGTTTTCGGAATAAAGTTTTCTTGTTTTCTAAAACGTACATAATTCTAAAAATGCTTTGGGTAATAACAATCCGATTGGATATAATTAAAATAATTATTATATGCGATAAGAGTTTTTATTTAATGTCATAAAAAATGTAATATGTTTAAGTCATTATGGTCTTTGTAACGTTTAAAATTTCTGCTACGCCAAGAGCGAAAATTTGATTTTTTCAAAATCATAAATTTGGAAACAAATTAATTAATGTGAGGTATTAGGTGTAATGAATGCATAATGTAGTTGCTTTGTGGCTACATTTCCTACATTAATGAACTGTTTTATCGTGCTTGTGACCGGTCGCCGCTTACCTTTAAAAATCTAACTCACTATAGTACCTATTAATCAATGAAACAATTATAGGTACCTCCTGAATACAAATCATCACCGTAAATCGTAAAAAATACAATAAATCATGAAAATCCAAAAAAAAGTCTAGAAAAGTCATAAAAAACAGAAACAATCAAAACATTTACAGTCTACGTCTAGGACCAGAAATGCATATTATACATATACCACCATCACGTAGCAGTGAAAGTATCTTTATTACTTCATAAATTTGGGGAGATGTGACCCAGCCAGTCGTAAAAATCCGGTATAGTTGGACGAACCAAATCAGGCCTATACAGTAACTGAGTTTTAGATGTGAATGTGACGCTGGTAATTTATATATATTATATAGAATTCAGATCAGTTTTCTAAAATATTATCGCATTATTAGGTCGATCGGTAGGATAGAACAAAATTACATACTATTGAGCATATAAAAATGTTTACCGTTCACGCGAGCAACGACGTAGTGGTGACTTGTATACATGCGTGTCGGGAGCGCTCCTCTAGTTCTTTTACATGTAGTCACACACATTGACTTACTAACTTCCTAATTTACTACGCACACATTTACAAGTCCTACACGCATGCGAGTTGAGAATCGCCTATTTCGAACTCCGTAAAAACTCTCCGCCACCGATCCTCTAAAATAATTATAAGTAATCGCATAAAATGAGATTGCGGGTAGATGTAGTAGAGTGTGCAGACGGTGGCGAGGTAGAGCTTTCGCACACTGACGCGCGGTGCGTTGTTACAAACACGAAAAGACTGACGACGCGATCCCTCACGGTGAGCGACAATACTATTATTCGTTCAGTCGTAGCCGCGCTACCGCTCATTATTGTAGATAGAGCGCGCTAATACGACCCGCGCATCTGTGTACCCATATACTACGCATTAGCGCGCACGTATTATACCAATCTGTCTACACGCAATACTACCGTACAATATATCATATAAGGGAGCCCAGACAACACCATCATCGACTATCGTTCTACCACTAACTCTGGTAGTAACTGGCTAGTATTACAGCGGTTTTCGGCCACCTTTTTGGAAGGCTAAAACTGCGAATATACTCGGCCTATGCTACCACGAGTTATTGGTAAACCGTGAACCGTACTCGCCGCCGCCGCCGCAGCCAGATACCTGCCGACCGCCGCCAGTGTGCCGCCACCGTACCCACCGTCGTTTATCAGCTATCGTACGCGCCGCCTGTGTCGCCGCCGTACCCACCGTCGTTTTACCCGTTACTGCACGACCCGTTTTCGGCTACCTAATAAAGGAAAGCTAGAACGTAGCAAGTCGCAACAGTGATAATACTACCACCGCTGCTTTGTGATATCGCCAACACACGTTTATGGGCTATACCTGCCGACCGCCGCCGTCATATTAATTATATTGCTAGTCGAGATCACCGCCGCCGCCGTCGCCCGTATCGAAGATTATCACCGTGCAGGGCCGCTATCAAACCCCATTACTTTCAATATTGTATGTCATATATATATATATATATATATTTATTGCCACGATAATAAATATATCACAGATAGATCGTAGAAACTGTAAGTACCTTAACACTCGTAATAATTGTGAATGGGCAAATGTAATTATACAAATCGCGAGTTTTATTATACATTAAATAAACGTAGTACTATCGCAAAAGTACACGTCATATTATTAAATTCTGTTTATATTCATATTGTATTCTCGACTGTTATATTTTTGGGTTATATAATTAATACATGTATTTAATAAAGATTAACATGATTACCTACAAATCAACGCATTTGTAATTTAAATATTTGTAGAGGATAAGGTATTAAAAAAACCTGACCGTTTTTAAATTATTATGTATTACCTGGCAATGTGATTATTTATATTATTGAAATAGATATTGGATATAATGAAACGAATGAATGACCTTAACTTACACCGGACACTACAAAATACTGTCACACAACTTATATTTCATTAAATATTCAAAAATTAATATAATACAGAATTAGGTGTTTATACGGTGGGTAATAAATTTAGTTATTTTGTTGTAACATAAATGTATTATTCATAGGTACTTGGAACTTTTAAACTTTTAAAGTATAATATTATATTTTATACACGTAATGACATTTCAACCTTTAAATATCGATAAAAAAAATGTTAAATAACAAAAACGTGTTTCCTGTAAGTTGACGCACTTTTTTTATTTGCGCACCTGGAATATGGTGAAAAAGTTGTGATTACGTATAATGTACAAGCTGTGCGATTTCGCAACGTGGCATTGTAGAACTACTGTTAACTCTATGGGGTCACAATATTTTCACCAAAACCTGTGTGCGCAAAAAAAAATGATTTTCAACTTACGAATACAGAGTACCTATAGTACCTACATAAAATAAACTTATTTACTAACAATATAATTATAAGATATCGTATGTAATACATTTTGTAATATACGCTGGCAAACTGTATTTGCTTCGTTTTTCATATACATTGATTATATTATCGATAATATAAAAAAAAAAAATTAACAAATTTAATACATTAATTACATTGCGCGTTTGTGCCACACGACACCTATTGTGGAACAAGTAGGTAGGTACACAACCCCCCAACAATTATATCAAAAGTACATAGAATTTTTGAGAATAAAGAAAAAATATAAAATAAATGATCCTTATCCTCGTAATATCAATATACAAATTTATCAGAGCGACCAGAACCTTGAAGTCTGTTCATTATTAAATTGATATAAATGGATAGGGATGAAGTTTGTTTTCGTAATAAAGATTTAAATATTAAGGTCTAAAGATTAACGAAATTCTTCCATGTTTATTTTTCATTAAAAAATTGTAAAATTTAGTATATTCTAGTATAAAGTCCCTTACCAATGCAGTCTAGATATAAAAAAAAATAACTGAATTAAATAAATATAATAATATTTTTTATTCAAATATATAGTATACATGAATAAAAACGGGCCAACTGGGGTGTTAGTCATACAATGGACAAGGCTGGGCATTAACGAGTTAAAAATTAAAATTAAGTTTAAACGTTAAGTTGATTTTAATTAAGTTAATTAACTCCTTACCTTTTTTTATCAAATTGACTTTTAACTTAATACGTTGCTTTTTCAAGAATGACGTGTTAACTGCAAGTTAATTTTATTTCAAGAATTTATAAATTAGTTCATTTTCGTCCGAAGAATAACGCAAATTTTTGAATGTGTTTTTACTGTGATTTATCATTTTAAATTTACCCAGTAATTTTCTTGGACGTAAAGAAAAACTATCTAATAAACCATATAATATGACTGGAATTTTTTATTTTTGCAAATTAACAAATTTTAACTTTAAATTAAGTTAAGTTATTTTTTTTCAAACTTAACTTAATTATTTTAAAATAACTTAAATTAACAAGTTAAAAAAAAATCGCTAATTTGCCCAGCCTTGACAATGGATATAAGTACATTATGAGTATCTATAACAAATAAATGTAGACAGTAAGAATATAATGTCATTGAAACGTAATGTGTGATCATTGGATGAATATACATGTTCTAATAAATTATATATTAGGTATACAGGATCTAAAGGAAATACCTGCAGATTAAAAATAAACAATTGATACTAGTTGAACGTATACAAACAATTATGAAAATGATAGGGATAATAAATATTTTAAGATTTACTTATATCTTAAGATTCCCAAAAAGAATATTAAAAATTAAGTTATTACATTGGACTTATAAAATGTTTGTGTTTAACTTTTCCATAAACAATTCAATACATTTAAATATATTTTATTTTCAATATAAATAATAAAAAAAAAAATAGTTATAGTTTACCTTTTACGTCACTATCATCTGTAAATTATAAAAGAATGTTAAAAAAAATAATTTTAAATATTCATTAGAACATAATGTTATTTCATCCTTTGTCGTATCATACCTATAAATATTATGTGGTTGATTAATAGTTTTATATTACAAAATATCTATGCATTTTAAGTTTTATTATGAGATCAATGTGTAGCTATTGCATATGTAGGTAGGTAAAAATGTTATAGTCAATAATACAGACGTTTTCCAAACTTTTGTTAGGTTTCAGATAAAATTATGATCATACATTCATTTTTAAATTCCAGTTATACCTATTATGGGCGATTGTAAACTCTGACAGAATACCGGTTAGATAAAAAGGTAATGAAAAGGTTTAATGTAAACTCCTCCAGTTTTATTTTCTTACCTCTAATGGGTACCTATATGGAAACTCCACCAGTATTAATTAGGCCTTCCTTATATAAACTAAATGATATTTTTCTAGTAAGTGAACTCAAAAATCCAAAATGAAAATGAAATTGTGTTAAAAAAAGCTATAAAATATACTAAATAGTTGATTTATATTTGACTTAATGGTTTGAATATCTATTAATTGTATCTCATAATTTTAGTTTACAGTTCAAAATATTATAAGTGCCTATTATAACTTATTATGTCATAATAATATAATATATCTACAAATATTAATATTATTTAATTTTTATCAACTCACTGAGTTTAAAAATATAAAAACTATCAAATAGTTTCTGTAGTATAATTTATAAACCTATCAGCCAGTTACTATAATACCTTATTAGTTATTACAAATATAAATTGACAATAAGTATACAATTTCTAACAATTAAAAATATTATTTTCGGGGAAATACACTCTCTCACATAAATAACAATTTGATGACATGAACAAAAAGTTTGAAGACCACTAGTATAGGTATTATAATATTACTATTATGTTTATTGTTTCTTACTTATCATAATTTTAATATTTTAATATAAATACAAAATTATCATTACCTTTTTTTGTACCACCACAACTCATAATATATAACAAAGTTATCGATAGAAAAACTTTATAATAAAACATAATTATTATACAAGTAACTATACAA
>NC_042493.1:115099051-115104583 GCF_005508785.2 Acyrthosiphon pisum
AGATTTACATATAGTAAATTATGATATTGTTATTCATATTAATAAAATAATTGTCTATTTACAGATAAACACAAGTTGTTTTTTTACTTAAAGAGAAATAAGACCTTTATAAGGAAACACTTATATAATACGTCTAAATTTAAACTTCAGAATTCAAATGCAAATTAATTTTTTTGGGAAATTACTCTTAACATTTCTTTATAATATTCTAACAATAGCAACTGATGAGGAATCTTCAACTTCTTCAATTTTGAAATATCAAGTATGAATATTAATCAGGTGACACGTGGGTACTAGGTACTCTGCTGTACAGTAAGTGTCTAGAGAGTTCAATGTAACGAATGCTTTAAATTTGATTTTAACGATATAAAATCATTGTGTAAGGAAAATGATTCTGAGTGAAAAAGATCTGATAGCCTATAATATTACCTATATATATGTATACCAATGTATAATTTATGATATTAATGTACCTACTTTATTTTATTATTAGACATTAGTAACACACTAACAGTATGAGTTCATTTTTGCCTAAAAAATTTCATTTGAAAATGCCATTGTATATACATTATAGTAATATACTTTAAAAGTTTCAAGTAGGTACTGTAAGATATACAATCCATACATCATGCATCTTATTTTTATTTTAATTATCAATATGAGTTAGTTGCCGATTGAATGCCGAACAGTGCGCGTCCTCGTATCGGTCTTACCGTGATTTATGTTAATTATCACTTATCAGTTATATAGTGTCTTAACTATAATATTAACGTGTATTTTATATTAGGTAAGTACTAGTTATTTACATGGCGCTTTGGTTATACGTAAAACCAATCTCGTTCAATAATTTGCGTAGCTATAGTAATTGTTCCTTGTCACATGGTATTAAACTAAGATTGTCAAAATTTGTAATTGTTAATTAATTGTTTATGTATCCAATTTTTTGTTTATATAATATTATAATATTAATGCACTGTTTAAATTCTCTGTGGTCATATTATTATAATAAAAATATACCAGTATTTATTTCAATTCATCTTTTATTAATAAAAAATCTATTTATTTCATGTTATTTTTTTTTTTTTTTTTTAGGGTGGGGGGGCGAATGTAAGATATAAAATCCATGCATCATATATATTTGTTATGTGGATACACTGTAGAACATAATTGTTATCTTACTGTATTATCTTTATTACAAAATTTGTGATATCAAAAATTGAACGAATTAAACCAATATATTCTTAATGACTTAATTCATTTTTTAATTTAAGAAATTACTTTTTACAATTATAATATTAAGTAATGTTACAATAATAAATTACACTACAATATAAACTGTATATTATATGAAATTACAACAAATTGGCGACGAAGATGGGATTGAACTGATAAACGTGGATACACATCACCAAGTACAATGGGTGAAGAAACAAACAATGTTACAGAAAATGCAAGTACTTCATTTACTGCGGTTCAAGCCACATTCACAATCGATGGTTTTGATCCTAAGAGACATCGTTGGAACCGATGGATTCAACGAATGGAAGGTTCATTCCAAGTGTTTGGAATTGGTGAAGATTTACAAGTACAATATCTACTACACTATATCGGTATGGAAGCATACGATATACTATGCGACAAAATTGAACCCGGTAACCCAGCTAAAAAAAGTTATGAGGAATTAGTTACTATTATGCGAGAACACTATGAGCCAGCACCATTAGAGATTATGGAGAACTACAGGTTCAGACTGAGAACTCAAAAAGAAGGCGAATCAATTCAAGAATTTGTGGCAGCATTACAACGCCTGTCAATAAATTGTAAGTTCGGGCCATATCTATCAACGGCATTGAGGAATCAATTTGTTTTTGGCCTACAAAAACCCCAAATTCAATCGAGACTTTTGGAAACTGCGGATCTCACTTGGGCGAAGGCAGTGGAAAAGGCGTCGGCTATGGAGATGTCTATGAAGGATGCAGCTCAACTACATAAATCTAATACGACAACAGGTACAATTGCGAAACTGGACAATGCAGGTAACAGAAGAACTTCATTTAGTAATAAGTATAATAATTATTGTAAATCTAAAGTGGATAACAAAAACAAACCTGCTGTAAAAACTAAAGATAAGCTTAAATGTTTCCGTTGTGGTTCAGATAAACATTTAGCTAACACTTGTGATAAAAAAAATGAAATTTGTGGTCATTGTTCTAAGGTAGGACATTTAAAAAGTGTTTGTACAAAATATTTACAAGTAAAAACTGTAGACATGGTGGGCAGTAATGACACCAGTTATAATATTGCTGAACTTTTTGAAATTAATGAAGGAAGTAAAGTAAATGATCGGTCAAAAATATTTGTTAACTTATTAGTAAATAAAGTTGAAATTAAATTTGAAATTGATACAGGGGCAGCAGTAACAGTGATAGGAAAACAAGACTACCTAAATTACTTTAAAAATATAAAATTGGAAACCACACATTTAGTTTTAAAATCTTACTGTGGAGTTATACTAGAACTGTTAGGGTATATTAATGTGAAAGTTCAATACAATAACAATATATATACTTTAAATTTGTATGTTGTTAATGCCGATAAAGAACCATTATTAGGCCGGGAATGGTTAAAAATAATAAAATTAGAATGGCAAAAAGTGTTTGAAAATAATAACATGGAAGTAAAAAAATTATCAGCAGCTAATGAGGTACAGCAATTACTACAAAAATACAGTTCAGTGTTAGAAGAAGGCATAGGTGAAATAAAAGACATACAAGCAAGACTTACAATAAACCAAAGCGTCAAACCTATTTTTTGTAAAGCGCGACCTGTTCCTTTTGCACTTAAGACAAACGTAGAGGAGGAAATTGAAAATTTGGTAAACCAAGGGGTACTTAAGAAAGTAAATTCATCCAATTGGGCTACACCTGTTGTCCCAATTGTTAAACCAAATGGTAAAATAAGATTATATGGGGATTTTAAAACCACAATAAATACATTTTTGTTAGTGGATAATCATCCATTACCAACTGTAAATGAATTATTTTCTAATGTAGCAGGTGGGGACAAATTTACAAAAATTGATCTAAGTCAAGCCACTTACACTTACCTGTACATACCTCAGACAGACATCTATTAACATTAAACACACATAAAGGTTTATATGAATGCACTAGACTAATGTTCGGTGTAGCATCTGCACCTGCTATATGGCAAAGAGAAATTGAAAAAATTTTAATAGGTATACCTGGAGTAACGGTTTTTTCTAGATGATATAAACATTACAGGTGCGAGTGATGAGGAACATTTGGAAAGACTAGAAACTATATTAAAAAGGTTGCAGAAACATAATTTAAAAATTAATATAAAAAAAAGTGTTTTCTTTCAGGACCAGATTGAATATTGTGGGTATGTGATAAATAAAAAGGGGATTCAAAAGTCAAAGGCAAAAGTAAATGCTATTCAGAATTTGAGACGTCCCACTAATCAGTCTGAAGTCAGAGCTTGTTTAGGACTAATTAATTACTATGCTAGATTTTTTAGAAATTTGAGTGATTTATACTTTACCCTTTAAATAAATTACTTTGTCATAATACAAAATTTGAGTGGGATAAAAGGTGTGAGTACTCTTTAAATTAAATTAAAAGACAAATACAAAGTGAGGATATATTAACTCACTATGATACAAAATTACCAATTATTGTAGGAACAGACGCTAGTCCATATGCAGTAGGGGCTGTAATTTCCCACATTTTTCCTGATGGAACTGAAAGACCAATACAGTTTATTTCACAAACACTTACAGCGACTCAACAAAAATATGCACAAATTGATAAGGAGGCTTATGCTATAGTTTTTGCTGTGAAGAAGTTTTATCAATATCTATATGGGCGTAGATTTACATTATATACGGACCATCAACCGTTAGTTAGGATTTTTGCACCTGACAAATCAATACCACTTCTAAGTGCTAGTAGAATGCAACACTATGCCTTATTCTTACAAGCTTTCACCTATGACATACATTACAAAAATACAAAATGTCATGGGAATGCAGATGCACTGTCTAGACTTCCTATTAAATCTGAGGATACACATTTATTTGAGGCCTGTGATATTTTTGAGCTACAACAAATAGAGACTTTACCCATTACTGTAAATGACATTGCACACCAAACCATTTCAGACAAAACCTTACAACCATTATTAAAAGCACTACGATCTGGGAAATTACTAAGGAAACAGTATAGTTTTGGTATTGATCAAACCGAGTTCTCATTACAGAGCAACTGCATTATGAGGGGGATTAGGGTAGTAATACCAAAAATATTTAGAAAAACTATACTTGAAGAGTTACACACAGCACATTTTGGAGTTAATAAAATGAAGTCATTAGCTAGGAGTTATTGTTGGTGGCCAGGTATTGACCTTGATATTGTTGAAGTAGCCAAAAGTTGTTTGGAATGCAACAAAATAATGAATAACCCATCTAAGGTACCAGTACACCAGTGGGAGGAACCAGCAGAACCATTTGAAAGAATCCATATAGACTATGCTGGACCAGTCAATAATATGTATTATTTAGTAATAGTTGATGCATTTACAAAATGGCCTGAAGTATTTCCCATGAAACAGATAACCACTAACAAAACAATTACTATTCTACGTTCACTATTTGCACGTTTTGGAATTTGTTCTACATTAGTGTCGGATAATGGAACACAATTTACTGCACTCGATTTTTCACTTTTCTTAAAGCAAAATGGCATTAAGCATAAACGCACTGCACCGTATCATCCAGCTACTAACGGTTTAGCTGAAAGATATGTACAAACCTTAAAACAATCATTGAAGGCATTGCAAAGTGAACGTAACAGTATAGACTTAGAACTAGCAAAACTTTTATTGCAATATAGGAAGATGCCACATAGTATTTTAAATGCATCTCCATCTTTTCTAATGTTTGGGAGAGAGATCCGATCTAAATTAGATTTAATAAAACCAAAAGAAATTGTTAGAACTGATATACAAAAACCTAATATAAGGGAGTTAGCTGAAGGACAAAGGGTTGGAGCTAGGAATTATTTAGGTAAAGACAAATGGAGATTTGGACAAATAAAAAAAAAATTGGTTTACTTCACTATGAAATTGAGCTAGAGGATGGACGGATTTGGAGACGACACATAGACCAACTAAGAAATATTTAAAAAAAAAAAAAAAAAAAAATTAGATTGGTTTGTTTTTTGTTATTAACTTGGGTACAAATATATATATTGTATATTTTATCAATTAGTATTTTATTAATTATAATTACCTATATCACATTTGATATGATATTTAAAATAAATGTACCTAATGTATTAAATTAGAATTAAAATAAGAAATATTTAAAGCTTAAGGGAGAAGAGTGTTATGTGGATACACTGTAGAACATAATTGTTATCTTACTGTATTATCTTTATTACAAAATTCGTGATATCAAAAATTGAACGAATTAAACCAATATATTCTTAATAACTTAATTCATTTTTTAAT
>NC_042493.1:115104683-115105355 GCF_005508785.2 Acyrthosiphon pisum
TTAAGAAATTACTTTTTACAATTATAATATTAAGTAATGTTACAATAATAAATTACACTACAATATAAACTGTATATTATATGAAATTACAACAATATTATTATTATTTTCATTATCAATGTAAGTTAGTTGCCGATCGAATGCCTAACAGTGCATACGTCGTCATATCGGTCCTCCCGTGATTTATATTGTTAATTATCAGTAATAAAGTGTTTTAACTATAATATTGTAACGGTACACCATCCATCACAACAGTCCTTTTCAGGACTAACACAATTCGACCAATCAGAACGCACAATACACAAAATATCAGTAATAAACCTAGCTGAGATACAACAATGACCTAAGGGCTATGAATAGGGGTGGTCAGGAGGAAGACAACAAGACTCTCCCCACAGCAATAACTCAAAAAACCAACGAGTAACACCAAAACCCACACCGACCGTAAACACAAACAACACGACGGCCAACGTAGTAGTTTACTAGTCGGTACGGGGCACGGGTTATATACCGGCCGTATTATAACCAAAGAGCACCTAACTCACACATCATCATCATCATATCACTATCCAGCCAACAGCCAGACTGTGAACACCTACTCTGCTGACCAACACTGCATCCAGCGTTCTCAACAGTTACTTCACAGGGCATCAGCGCCCACGGTTCACACCC
>NC_042493.1:115105405-115108142 GCF_005508785.2 Acyrthosiphon pisum
CGTTTTTCCTTAATTTTTCTTTTGTTTTTCACGTCGCTTTAGAAAACTACTGGGAAATTTTTACTTTTGACCCCCCAAAGTACCAACTAGATTCACTTTCCAATCATAAAAGTTACTGTTGAAGAAAATCGAAGCAGTTTTACTGTCCTAAAAGGTGATGACAGACACAAAAAAAAAAAAAAATAAAAAAAAAAACACACATCATTGTAAAATCAATACATTCATCGTTCCACTCAGAATCTAAAAATAGTTTGTATTTTTTTATGATAAAAGTTGATTATTTATATTATAAATATATCAACAATTTATACTTACTGTACTTGAATCAGTATAAGTTATACAAGTCATAGATAATTAACAAAATATATTTTGATATACAATTAAAGAAAATAATTCATAACCCGTGAAATCACTCTGCTCTATAATAGTGGGTGTCGACTGTAGAGTCTACCTTATCATTGGGTAGGATATATTAAATTTGAATTCAACGATATACTATACATATAAATTTTATACGGAGATGGTCTATCAGTCTAGATATTTTTCCCATATAATATATTAATATTACTATAAGTACCTATAGGCGTGCGCACGGGGTCTTCTAAAATGTGTGCTTACTTTACATTCTTGATCAAAAATTGTTTCTCCATTTAAAACTGATAACCAGGAAATTATTATGAAGTGTATAATTTATTCTGTATCATAATATATAATAATATTATGTATAATACACAGACGGGAAAACAATTCCTGAAAAAAATGTCCCCATTGGTAAAATCATATCAAAAAACATAATTGTACATAAGTTAGTTATTATTTTTATTTGAAAACATAGGTATTATTATTTATTTAATATTTATATGTTTTAGGTATATTTATCATGGATATATTATTATCAACTAATTAACAATGAATAATTTTTACCAAATGTTAAACTATTATAGTGTTCCATAATATAATTAAATGTTTTGTAATGACTAATAAATATAATATATATATTATGTGTAAGTTTCAAAAATGTGCAGGGTATAATATTATAATATATAAACAAATATTATCCGGGTTCATTTAAAAAATAAACGTTAGTAAAATATACCTATAGCTTGTAACATATAAATATTAAATAATATGTATACAAATTTACAATTGATATAATTAACAAATGTACAATTATGTTTTATATGAATTTATTAACAGGGAATTTTTTCTGGCATTCACACAGCCTGTACTCTGTTCACTGAAAGCTCGCAACTCGCTTGCCAAATAATAACAATAATATACCTTTTATTACCAATACCTGAATGGTTAAATGTATTATATTCATTAATAGCATATTTATAGATTCTTTAGGGCATAAATGCATGCATATTTTAAGGTTTTTAAGGCATGAAGTCCCTAGCCCTAAAAATTAATCTAAAAAAAAATGAAAAAATTAATTTTGTGCATGGAGAATAGGCATATTGTAAATTTTAATAATAATATACGTAATAGAATATGATTTGAGGCACTCTGAATTTTCAGAATTACAGTAAAATAGTTAAAAATGTATATTTTTAGTTTAAATATCCAATCTCGTCAACATTTTAACTTTAAATATCTATGAAAAGAATAGTATGTTTTTATTTTCATTTTTTTTAACCGTGGTAAATTACGTACTATTCCAACATAACACATAGGTACCTACCTGTTTTGGAATGCTCACAGATTCAGGAACCACTTTCAATGAAGTTGGATTCAATCTTTGACCAGAATCACATTGCAATATAAAATCCCTGACATCGTCAGACATATGGTTCCAAAAATATCTAGGTATATAAAAAAAATGTTGGAATATTAATATACTATCAAAAAGTCAAAATGCTTCCTTCAAAACTAATATCGACACTAATTATATTAGAAAAAATAAATCTAGTGCCACAGTTCAGGTACATTGAGCCCTGTATAAAGCTCTAAAACTTGTATGATATAGGTACAAGAAAACTAATACGTACCTTTGCTTAATCAATCGTTGGGCTGCCAAAGCGGAGGCTTCAATTAAGGAGTCTGAACCATAATGTATCATTTTTATAATACGAATATGTTCATCTGCATTAATAATAACACGTGCATGTGTCTTTTTGTAAACCAACTGTCCATTTTCTATTTGAAAAGGCATACATTGTTTTGTAAAGTTTGATTTCTCATTTTTCGCAGAAATATTTCTCGGATAAATTTGTTAAATTTTAAATCCAAATGTTCGTTATTGCTGTTAAATATATTTAAAACTGAAATATAATATAATATATTAGGTTCTTAGTGGAGCGAAGAAAATGTTAATTTTAATAATGATTTGTGTTTTAGATTCGTGAGTGATGAATGTATTGATTTTATAATGATGAGTTATTTAATTTTTTTTTGTGTCTGTATACACGATATATCTAGTCAAAATAATGCTTCGAGCTATTAATGGGGGGGTTGAATTTTTCAATTTTTCTTTTGTTTTGCTTGTATAGAAATGTTGATAAAAAAAAAATACTCTGATAAAAAGATCTTTAATATTTAATACAAGGTTACTTCGACTTACAAGAAATAAAAAAAAAATGTCCTTCGAATCTTAGGTAATAAAAAATTTGTATGAGCGTTTAAAGCTTAAATTTTACGAAATCTGAAATTTACGCTTATTACCAATTTCACCTCAAACGATTTATACATTTTATGATAATCCAAATGTATATTGTAAATATGAAATATTTAAAAA
>NC_042493.1:115108192-115110578 GCF_005508785.2 Acyrthosiphon pisum
TAAATGCTATAAAAAAATGAATCTATATATTTTTATTATTTTTAAATAATATTGTAACAATATATCAGGAGTCTTCTATTCAATTTCAAGATTTTTACCCAACGAATACATTTTTATTGATATTTATTGAAAAATATACTAAAAATACTGAAAATGTCCGTAAACTGTCCAAAATCAATCAAAATTTCTTTAAAATTGTATCGTGTATAGAAAATGCTAATATAATCAACCAATTTTATTGATATTTATAGAAAAAACCTAAAAAAATTAAATTTGAAATTGTCCTTAAACAGCTCAAAACTAGAGATAATTAAAAAAATTGTGGTAAATTTTCATGCATCTACAGTTATTCGTTTTTTAATTATAACAAAATAAGAAAATTACTAGGTACATTATAAATCGAGTGAATATCCGATTTTGTTAAAATATGACCTTCAACCTTTCATAAAAATTGAATTTGACTTTCTTGTAACCATTTTTTGTTTTATAAAGGTAGACAATCTTATGAGGAATCTTGTATTAACTTTTCACCATGGATTTTTTTTACCCATTTTATTGACATTCATAGAAAAAAAACTAAAAAAATTTGAAACTGAATAAGTCCGTTAACAGTTTAAAGCAAATCAAACATTTTTGAAAATTGTATCATGTATAAAAAATGCTAATATAATCAACTTGTGAAAATGTTATGTATTTACGGTCATTTGTTCTAGAGTTCCACTAAAAACCAAAATTGATTTTGTCAACAACTTAAAAATTCACGTTTTTCATTAATTTTTCTTTTGTTTTTCGCTAATCTTTGGAAAACTATTTTAAATTTCAACCTCCCGAATGCACCAACTAGATTCACTTTCCCATCGAACAAAATACTGTTGAAAAAAATCGAAGCAGTCCTACAGCCCCAAACGGTGATGACAAGTAAGTAGAAAAATAAAAATAAAAAAAACACACATCATTGTAAAATCAATACATTTATCGTGCCGCTCAGAATCTAAAATAACAATTTTCATATGTATTTATAATAGCTTAAAACGAGTCAATATATTTTTAAAATTTTATGTAGTACCTATAGAAATTGATGAAAATAACATTTGGTGAAAATTTCAAATATCTACAGTAAATCATTTATTAACCACCACAAAATAAGAATATTCAATGATCTAACCCAATAACTTATTAAAATATATGTAAAATAATAATTTATTTACGATAATTTAATTTTTTTAGTAAATGTGTTGCGTTTTTACATTGTAACTTATAAGTGATCTGGAGTACTTTTCGTATGATAATTTAAGGTCCTATACACATATTGGTAACATTTTAAATAATTTTAACTAATAAATATTTATGTATTTTCTACTATAATAATATTTTATTATTTTTTAATTATTTTTACAATCAGTTTAACCTAACCTACCTATAGTAAAAAAAACAGACTGTATAAACTAAACATGTTCATTGTTCTTAATAATTATACGGATCTAGGATAAAAAAACCACCGACAAAAAAACCACGGATAAATAAGCCATTGATAAAAAAGCTATGGGATAAAAAATCCATGGATAAAAAAGACATGAATGTATTTAACCCTTTTAACCCTTTTTAGATATAGGTACCTATCTATAAGTTATAACCATAAGAAATAAGTCAAATATTTTAAACTATAGGTATAAATGGGCTGCCGTATTTTCTTGGAATGACATTTCTTGGAACAGACGTTTTACGAAAACAATAAATCATACATTAAATACCGTAAATACCGTTTCCGGATATATGCTGGTGTATATATTTATCTATAATAATATTAAACATAATAACATAGGTAATAACAATAATAACATTAAATGTTTAAATGTAAATTGTACACCACGTAATACGTTATTGTTCTATGGTTATCCATTATCGATTATTATCATTATACACCACTGGCTATGATTATTGGTTAAATAGGTCTAAAATAAGTGATTACAATGGGCAAGGCCCCGTTTCGCAGTGGGAAGACTTACGACTGCTGGCTTGATAGACCCGAGTTCAGCACGCTCACTCGGTGAAAAAGTTATTCAATAAAAATAAAAATTAATCCTTACAATTGTGTACCCTTTTCTTCTTCTACGAACGTAGAACACCAGTCTTCCCAAGCGTAAACCAGGCAGCCCTTATCACCGCTCATCATTGATTTGGATTTTAAAGGGTCCAACGTCTTCCCCCGATGCGTTATTTTTTTTTATTTTTACCCATCACCCATTAGGCTTAAAATTTACATATAGAGTAATACAACATATAATACAGTAAAACCTCCTCATAACGGAATCGCTCGGTACCAACTGATATTTCCGTTGTAAAGAGGTTTCCATCTAATGTTTGTTCTAACAAACAATTTTCAACG
>NC_042493.1:115110678-115113132 GCF_005508785.2 Acyrthosiphon pisum
TAAAAAAAAAAATAGTTATAGTTTACCTTTTACGTCACTATCATCTGTAAATTATATAAGAATATTAAAAAAAATAATTTTAAATATTGATTAGAACATAATGTTATTTCATCCTTTGTCGTATCATACCTATAAATATTATGTGGTTGATTAATAGTTTTATATTACAAAATATCTATGCATTTTAAGTTTTATTATGAGATCAATGTGTAGCTATTGCATATGTAGGTAGGTAAAAATGTTATAGTCAATAATACAGACGTTTTCCAAACTTTTGTTAGGTTTCAGATAAAATTATGATCATACATTCATTTTTAAATTCCAGTTATACCTATTATGGGCGATTGTAAACTCTGACAGAATACCGGTTAGATAAAAAGGTAATGAAAAGGTTTAATGTAAACTCCTACAGTTTTATTTTCTTACCTCTAATGGGTATATGGAAACTCCACCAGTATTAATTAGGCCTTCCTTATATAAACTAAATGATATTTTTCTAGTAGGTGAACTCAAAAATCCAAAATGAAAATGAAATTGTGTTAAAAAAAGCTATAAAATATACTAAATAGTTGATTTATATTTGACTTAATGGTTTGAATATCTATTAATTGTATCTCATAATTTTAGTTAACAATTCAAAATATTATAAGTGCCTATTATAACTTATTATGTCATAATAATATAATATATCTACAAATATTAATATTATTTAATTTTTACCAATTCACTGAGTTTAAAAATATGAAAACTATCAAATAGTTTCTGTAGTATAATTTATAAACCAATCAGCCAGTTACTATAATACCTTATTAGTTATTACAAATATAAATTGACAATAAGTATACAATTTTTAACAATTAAAAATATTATTTTCGGGGAAATACACTCTCCCACATAAATAACAATTTGATGACATGAACAAAACGTTTGAAGACCACTAGTATAGGTATTATAATATTACTATTATGTTTATTGTTTCTTACTTATCATAATTTTAATATTTTAATATAAATACAATATTATCATTACCTTCTTTTAATTCACTACAACTCATAAAACAAAACAAAGTTATCGATAGAACAACTTTATAATAAAACATAATTATTATACAAGGAACTATATTATAAAGAATGAGTACCGTTCTTTGCAAAGATTATAAAATGACTAAATTCTAAATAGGAAAAATATAATACTTTGATGTTCATAAAAACAACTAAGTGTACATCTTATGTACACAGTTTCAAGGACTAATGTAGAAAACACGATAACATAAAAACTGTGTGTGCGTACACCTGTTATTTATTTTGCATATAAAAAATAATTGTGACTATGGAGGTATGTTTATTATGTAGGAAAATATAATATGAACATTACTTGAAAATTGAGAAAATTAACTTGTGAAATCCCTATTTTATTGTGAATATACAATTATTAAATACGTTTTTTACATAAATTATTTTAATTTTTAACCATAAATAAAATTTTTTAATTTTCCGAAAACTTCGGTTTTTTCGGAAATGTATTATTATCTAATTTGTCCATGTTTTCGGAGGCTCTGGGAAAAAAATTGTTTTTTTCCCAAATTTTCCTGAATTTTTCTGGTATTTTGATCCCTAGGTAAAACCATGTAAATGCAACGATTTGATGCAATATAGTTTATCTCATCTGTCCGAGTAACCAATGACAACTATTAATATACACAAAATACTAATTTCTACTAGTTATTGTCCATTAATTTGGTACTGGTTAAGTTGACACCCGCCAACCAACGTATTCTCCCGCCGCTCAGGTTTAGTTGACGCCCGCCACTGGCCACGTATATTTATCGTATTTTCGATGTGATATTCATCTTTTAAACGATTTCATAATTTATTCTGCAGTATTTAAAAATAATGGGTTAACTGTTACTTAGTGTGCCATACTAAGTATATCAAGTATGAATATTAAACAGGTGACACGTGGGTAGTGATGTAAAATTACCGTAATTATCTTTTGAGAGAATATTTGGTAATTTTCTTTTTCTTCAATAATTCATAGATTGAACTCAAAGAAATCCACATCATAAACATTATTTAAATAATTACATATATGTTTTGTATAGTATGAATGAAGTAGGTATTATAATTGATAATTTATAATTCTTGGTATAGTTAACAAGTGACAACTATAATAATTATGCAGGATTAGTAAGTAAAAAATTATTATAAATGTAAAATAAACTATTATTAATGTATTTTATACATGCTACTATACTATAGTCATTAGATAACTAGAATAATACTTAATTCAATACATTTTTATAGTAAACCAAAAAAAAAAATGTAAAAATAACTTGTGCAATGTTTTTTAATAATTATGAAATTAATGAGGTAAAATTATTGAAATAAATTACGCTATCTTTGGTCTGTACGACTATATTTGATACAGTTCTACCACGAGTTCATGACTGACACC
>NC_042493.1:115116341-115158463 GCF_005508785.2 Acyrthosiphon pisum
TTTTCAATAGTTTTCAAAAGCGCCGTGAAAACAAAGAAAAATTAAGGAAAAACGGGAATTTTTACGCAAAATCTGTTTTCGAGAAAATTGATTTTGGTTTTTGGTGTAACTTTAAAACGAATGACTGTAGATACATGAAATTTTCACTGGTTGTTTATATTTCTATTTTCTATACATGATAAATTTTTTAAAAAAATTTGATTTGTTTTGAGCTGTTTACGGACAATTCCAGTTTCCAATTTAATTAGTTTTTTTTTCTATGAATATCAATAAAAATTTATTTGTTGAGTAAAAATACTTGAAAATTTAATACAAGGCTCCTACTATATTTTTACAATGACATTTGAAAAATATTAAAAATCTTTAGTCACAGTTTTTTTTTATTAGCATTTAAAGTTAAAAAATTGACAAAATATGGAAAAATCACGAAAATTACCTAATTATGTTGAGTTATAAATTCGTAAAAATTTTTATTTTTAAAACTAAGATTTTAAAATGTGATACAAGATTCCTTATAGGATAATCTACCTTTATCAAAAAAAAAATGTCTATAAGAAAGTCAAATTAAATTTTTATGAGCGTTTGAATTTCATATTTTTACAACATTTGATATTTGCTCGATTTCTCATGAGGCGATTTTCTTATTTTGTTGTAATTAAAAAACGAATGACTGTAGAAACTTGAAAATTTCACTGAATGTTTATATTAGCATTTTATATATACGATAACATTTTGAAAATAATTTGACTCTTTTGAGCTGATTATGTACATGTAAGTTTCAATTTTTTTAGTTTTTTTTTCTATAAATATCAATAAAGTTTATCTATGGGCCAAAAAGTGTAAAAAATTAATACAAAGTTCATGATACATTGTTACAATAGCAGTGAAAAATATTAAAAATACATAGGCACAATTTGTTTTTATAAGCATTTGAAGTTAAAATGTTGACAAAATTTATCAAATTTAAAATTGAATAATTATTTTGTAGTTAATAATTTATAAAATGTTCAACTTTTATATCTAAGGATTGAAAATTTAAAACAAAATTTCACGTAAATATTTAATTTTGTTGCCAAAAATTCTAAGAAATACATTTACACAGTTTATTTTTATAGTCATTTTAAGTACAAATTTGGACGAAATTACATATTAAAAACCTAGAATAACTATTTTAGTTATTTTGTTGTGATTGTATAATATTATTCGTGGGTACTTGAAACTTTTAAAGTATACTATTATATATCTATGATGGTACCACGGTTTGTTGTTGATGTATAACGCGTTACCATGATGGATATTGTGATATGATTAATTTGTAATTTATTATTGATACCTATTATAGGTCAATTTTTTTTAATACTATAGATAAGTATACCTATAATACGTATGTCTTACACCTAGACTGACATACCGTCTCCGCCCAGAATCGTTTTTCTTATCCAGTGATATTATATCATTGAATTCAAATTTAATACCATCCATTATACAGTAACCCACTTGTAACCTACTGTACAGCAGAGCGACATACACTTATCCACCTTTTTTAATTTAAAATTGTTTTTTGTGTCTGTCATCACTTTTTAAGACAGTAAAATGGCTTAGATTTTCTTCAACAGTAACTTTTATGACAGGAAAGTGAATCTAGTTGGTACTTTAGGGGGTCAAAAGTAACAACTTCCAGTAGTTTCTAAAAGCGCTATGAAAAGCAAATGAAAAATTAAGGAAAACCGGGCATTTTTACACAAAATTGATTTTGGGTTTCATTGTAATTCTAAAACAAATGATTTTGTTTGTTACATGAAATGTTTACTGAATGCTTAAATTAGCATTTTCTATACACCATAAAATGTTCAAAATATTTTGACATATTATGAGCTGTTAACTGACATTTTCAGTTTCCAATTTGTTTAGTTTTTTATTCTATAAATATTGATAAAATGTAATTTGTTTTGGTAAAAAAGCTTGAAAACGTAATACAAGGCTCGTAATATATTGTTGCAATGACATTTTAAAATATTAAAAATCCATTATCACAATTTTTTTTTTTATAAGCATTTAATGTTCGAACATTGACAAAATACGTTTAAGATTTGAAAATGAAATACAAGATTTCTCATAAGTTTTCCTACCTTTATAAATAAAAACAATGTTTACAAGCAAATCACTTTAAATTTTTATGAGTGTTTGAAGTTTATATTTTTACAAGATTGGATGTTCACTCGATTTCTCTTGTAGAAATTTTCTACTTTTGCTTTTATTCAAAAACAAAAAACTCTTGATACTTGAAACTTACACCCTATATATGTATGTTTTATCGATTCCTATACTTGATACAATTTTCAAAATATTTTGATTCTTTTTGAGCTGTTTACGGATATTCTTAGTTTTCAATTTTTTTTATTTTTTTTTCAATAACTGTCGATGAAATTTAATTTGTTGAGTAAAAATCCGCGAAAATTGAATACAAGGCCCTTGATATATTTCTACAATAGCAATTCAAAAATATTAAAAATACATAGTCACAGGTTTTTTCTATAAGCATTTAATGTTCGAATTTTGACAACATTTATTAAATATAAAATTTAACAATTATTTTGAAGTTAAAAATTTATAAAATGTTGAACTTTTATATCTAAGAATTGAAAATTTAAAACAAGGTTTCAGATAAATAGATTTTATAGATAAATTACTTAATTCACAATAACATCATCAAATATACTTGGTATTATCATAGGCTGACTGACCGTCTTCGCTCAGAATCGTTTTTCTTATACATTGATATGAAACCATTACAATTCATATTTAACACCATCCATTAGAGTGACCCAACTGTACTGTAGAGCGACACTCACTTGCCCACCTTTTTTAAAATTATGAATAATAAATTATTATGATTGAATGATTTTGGTGTTTTATATATATATATATACTAGCTGATCCCGTGTACTTCGTTACCCGTTAAATGTACTAAATATATACGACTCAAACTTATATACACATCCTTACATCTTTATATATATAATTCAACTGTACGTGTGTTTGTAAGCGAACTCTTTTAATAAATGCAGATAAATACAATATATAAATCATTACATTAATTTTTCTAGCTTTATAAATGATAAATATATTTTTATATTGTGATTTCATTATCGCATTGCGCAGTAAATATATCGTACAGCTTCACATACACCTGGTGACATGGTCAAAAACAACAAGTTAAGTTGCGGATTAAAATAATAATAGTGTATTGTATATTGCTTGGTTACTGGTACCTTTGTTGATTTGCATTATTATTTTTTGTCAATATATTATATATTATAATATCTTCTAACTATATAAATATGAAATGAAAATCATTGTATAGGGTTCACTCTGGAACTACTTATCAGATCTTCTTGATTTTTTTTAAACAAAAGAGTATATCACGGAGAAGGTTATTATGAAACAACATTTTAGGAAAATCCACCGGAAAAGTAGGAAATCTGGATGTCAAAAATACAACAATGACGCAACAGGTTGGGTTAGGATTTTGTATTAATTGATTATATTAATCCACCATAGGTAGAATACGACAAACTTGATATAACTTTGGTACTTTAGAGTTAAATCATACACTTACGTACAAACTAGGGGTTCGCGATCTACCGTAGGTAGATTGCCTACCTGATAATATACTGCTGCGAATCAGAATTTTTATTCCGGCAACGGAAAAGTTAAGGTTAATTTTAAACACCATACACCGAATATTCAATAACGAATTGAACAAAGTTTAAGTCATATAAAGTTGGTACATTTAACGGGCAACGAAGTGCACATATTCAGCTAGTATATTATAATACAATATTTTTATTTTAATCTGCAACAAAAAACTTTATTTTTAATTTTTTATTATTTAGTTTATTTTCTTCTGGACAGATTGCTTTTATTATTTTATTATCAAGGGTAATCGATAGATTAATATACTGCATGATACTATTGTGATATCACATGAGTTGTACATTTTTTTAAAGGTGATGAAAATTGCTATTTTTAAACAAGGGGGGGGGGAATGAGAGGGCATTAAGAAAATGAGCACCTAGGGAAGCAAAATCCTAAATATGTCATTGCTCGTACAATACAAAAAGTCTTAACTATTATGCAGTAGGTACGTCATTTGTGTTAATATCAATACTAAATTACTATTTATGTATTATTTTTTAAAACAGGAAAAAAAACGGATAAATATTATTTTGGCAAGTATATTGTACAGTATGAACACAATAGCTATCGTATAGTTTTCTGCTAAAATATAATTTATTTTTTACCAATATGATTTTAGTATTATAATATCTATTATGCCATTATAATAACAAATGTAGATATACCTAATATAGTATATGGTATTTTCGGTTATTACTGTGGCATGGTATTTACGGTAACAATGGTAAATACCAAATCATGGTGTGCTGGTATCAAAAATCCCACCGTCTCTAGTTCAGACTAAAGAAAATCGGGAAGAAAATGGAAGCTAGTTTTTTGTGGTGCTTGAAAATTGAAAATGGAGAGCGGAGAAAAAATGTATCATATATTTGAAAAAAAATGCTCACGCCCTTTATACAAACTGTTACTCACTGAGAACCTGATTTAAACCTGATTTCTGAAACCATCTTTGTTTGGGTTATCAAATATTATAATTTTAAATTAATGTGGAATAGGTATCATAAAATAACATATACAATTAAAAATATGTGTGAAGTTAGCCCCCCTCCACCAAATATCTTCCAAAATATTTGTAGCAAAAATTGTATACTAATTTATAATTTATAGTAACCAAATTTTATGATTTGTGACTTCATGATTTAAACGTCAAAACTGATTTCTCAATAAGGGCGAACTTCAAGTGAGCCCCCACACATCAACCAAATGAAATACATGAAATTTATAATTTTCTTTTTAAACTGTAATCATTTAAAATTTGTAACCTCACTGTATCAGGTTTATGCTGATTTCTAAATGGGGGTGCTAGTCCTCCCCCCAAGTCAACTGATTTAATTCCAAATGTTTGTATCTCATTAAGATTAATCTGTAACCAATTGTTATTTACTTTTTAAACTTTTTAATCTCAAGGTACCAAGGTTATGGTTAGTTTATCCAAGAAGGGCTAGTCCCTCCAACCGACTAAAATTATTTGAAAACCTTTGTTATTTATTAAGCTTAATTTGTAACCATTTGTAACCGAATTTTTTAAATTTGTAACCTAGTTGTACCAGATTTACGACCATTTCCAATTAATGATGAGACTAGCCCCTGTTGTAAAACTAATATTACAGTTACGGTTAAAAATATATAGGTAGTCTTCCTGTCCACTATCTTGTCACTGTGATTTTAATTGTATTAGTAATTTGATGCTGCTAATCAATTTATTTTTGAGATTTATTTGATATTATCAAATAATATCATAGTCAGTTAAATTATTTATATTTTTATTATCAAAAAAACATTTTTAACCACACCTGTGGTTAAAATAGGTAACAGTCAACCCTAAGTGGCTACGTATAAACGTTAGTTAATTGTAGTATTTTCCGAAAAAATCAATACGCGACTAATTTAGACGCTATTATTTTATTCCTTAACTCGGATGCATCCATAAAAAGCCCCAATACTGGTGGCGTGTAATCATTATTGCATCAAAATATATGTACGTTGCATATACTATATTGTTTCGAGATCAATATGGTCAATATTCCAGGGCAAACATTTCCAGATATTGTATTAGTAATTTGATGCTGCCAATATATTTATTTTTGAGATTTATTTTATATTATCAAAGAATATCATAGTTAGAAAAAGTATTAAAATTAATATTTTTTTTATCAAAAAAACATTTTTAACCATACCTGTGGTTAAAATAGGCAACAGTCTATTAATATGGAAAGGAAAAACGTTAGTTTATTGTAATATTTATCGAAAAAAATCCGGATCCAACTAACTTTGGATCTATTATTTTATTCCATAACTCTGATGCATCCTAACAAGCCTCAATACTGGTGGTATGTAATGATTATTGCATCAAAATATATGAACGTTTCGTATACTATATTGTTTCGAAAAAACCAATAACATTAATACTAAAAATGATAAAAATTCGTTGATGAACATTTAGGTTAATATTTTATTGCATTGGAAGTCAATATTCCAGGGTAAAAATTTCCGGATATTTCTTAAAAAAAATGTTTTTCCGTTTCGGAAATGAAAGTTAGTGTAGAGAACTCAGCACTTAATTTAGTAATTAACTCATTATAGTTCATAATATATTATATACGTTTTATGATAAATAAATTACTATTATTCGTGATAACATAATCTCGTACTTTTAGTCTCCAGCTTACTTGTATTTTTAAATCTAATTGTGTGCTCTTCTCATTCTCTTGTACTTAAAATCGTTCTGTGCTCGCTGCTTGTGCTTTGAAAGTCGATACAACTCACCCATTGCAGTTTTTGATCAGTTCTTTTCGATTTATTTTGGGCCAACTTTCACGCGAGTACTGAAAATTGGTTTGTTGTTATCATCGTGCCTTCGTTCCTAACTTCCGCCATCAGCTGTTATCTAGAGACTTTACTGGTAGGTGACGTCGTTTGCCACATATAGATCTACTGTACCTCTCCACACAGTCTACGAGAGACTTTAACGCTGGTATACTTTTATAACCATCGCTACATTGAGCACTACTGTACACTTTGTCAAGTCGTCTGGTAAAACTACCGTTAATACTGCTCAAATATCACCCACTATTAACCTTCGTAACTGCCCTAGAACAACCTCTTCTAATGCATCAGTTACCAGCACTATCTCCTTAGATGATGTAATGTCTACTATACTCTCTTTTTGTGGTGACTATGTGTCCTCTAAATCACAAGCTGCTGCCCAAGCGTCTCAACTTAAAGAATTGAAAAATGATCTTAAACAATTTTCGCGTCTAGTTGTGGATCCAAAAGCTAAACATTCAGTGTTACTTATTGAAGTTGATTTGCTTAACGACAGGGTAGCGTCCCTCGAGTCAGGGTCAAATTCTGCTATTGCGAAAACAACTGTCACTCAAATTTGCAAGAGACTTATGAGCGTGAACGGTGTTCTGTCAACACTATGGTCTATGGTGTCCCTGAGTCTGAGTCTTCTCCTATTTCTCAGAGGGCCAAAGAGGATAAAGTTTCTTTGCAGGAACTGCTCAGTGATAATATCAATGTGCCGTTAAGGGACTGTAAATATATTCGACTTGGTAAAGCCAATTCTGATAATGTACGCCCCGTCTTAAGATTATTTTTTAATCTAAAAATGATGCTTCCAACCTAGTTACCTCCTTTAATGAGGCTAACCGAAAATAGGAGTATCATTTCCTCAAGGTTTTCGTATTATTAAAGATAAAACCCTACTTCAACGGAAGCAGCTAAAATCTTGCTACACGGTACTTGATCTTCGGACTTCTAATGGTGAATCTGGGATATGTGTCAAGTATGTGAATGGTGTTCCAAAAGTGATCTTGGGGTCAAAAACGGAGAACCTCCTCAGCGCCGACCAGGTCCAAAGTCCAACACTCAAAGCACCTACTAGACTTAAAAGTTTCTGGCTACTACGAGAACTGCAGAGAGCTACGCACAAAACTTTCTAATGTTTGATGTAATGTTGTTTCCTTTAACTATATGTTTATTGTTTTAACCAAAACCTTGAGCAGTTGTTTGGGCGCTTTCACGTTGGATCTCTTTCCTTTATAATTTGTGGTGTTTACTTTCCCCCTTCCTTGCATCCGTCAACTTCAAGTTCAATTTTTAAAAAGTTAGTTACAATATAAGTTACAAATTAATGAAATTGGGTTACAAATATTTTTGTAAAAGTTAAGTTTTTTTGGTTAAGTGGGGTGCTAACTTCACACACGTCAATAAAAATGAATAAATCATTAAAATATAATACGTGTATTATGTATTTATAGTGAAAAATATGTACAAAAATGCCATTAAATTATACAATCTCGGTAAGAACATTATTATGCTTTTAATTTAACTCTTATCGATTTATGAAAATAAATTTTGTTTCACTGATTAAACATCAATAGATTTCACTGATTTCAGATTTTGTAGAAAATAAATAGTTAAAAAAAAAGTATTTTCAAAGCGAAAAACACAAATAAAACCTTTTTTTTAAAAATATTGTCATATCTACTATAGGATTTTAAAATTGTATATTATATTATCTAAATATTTATAGTCATACATATACAATAGAGCCTTTTTAATGTTGGTTAGTATTTTATTTTATCAAATACTAATAAATAATTAATAAATTATAGCCAACGCGGATCCAATCGCTAAGTTATTCATTAACCGATAGTATAATGCTTACATTTTATAACTGATTTATAACTATTAGTGTATTCATTGTTTTCGAAAACCTTGGTTCATAAGTCATTGAATATCGATATTTTCTGTGTTTAATCAATAATCATTTCTAATCTGTTGTAACCAAATACGTTTTAAAAAAATATATTGTTCATAATTTAATTAAAATATTTCTAGAAGAGTAGAATTTAAAATTTAAAAATAAAATATTTTAAATTCAGTAAGCTATCACCTAACCAAATCGCAGAGTTAAAATGAACTATGGTAAATAACCAAATATGCATTACCTGATATCTATGTACATAGGTATGTAACAGTACAAAGTCCCAAGATATAATAATCTATCAGTGATAGATTTAATTTATGAGTATATTCAAGACATGCTAATATAAAAACATTATTTTGTATCAACCTTACGAAATTCATCACAAGCTCGTAACTTATGCAATTATATTTGTACCACTAGGACATTGCAATGTACCCTACTCTAGTAATTTAAGAAAATAAAGGTGTTGAAATATAATGTAATAATAATATTTCTATATCTATATTATTCATGTATTAAGAAAATATTATCATTATTTATTATAATCATGATTTTATGTAGCTATGTAAGTCCGTTTTCGAATGTTTTATAAAAAATGTCCTTAAAGAAATAATAGTTTCGCAAATCTTTGCCCCTTTACATACCTACTCTGAAGGAACTAAACTAAGTACAAAGCCCGTTTTTAGTTTTCACTTAGCAGAGAAAAATATATTCGTGTGAGTTTTAACGTGTTATAAAGGAAACTTTAAAAATATGTATTTATAATATTAAAACTAGGTACCTATCTTATTTTATTTTGTAGGTTTAGAACATCAACAAGATAGAGTCAGTAAGTCCCTGGAATTATGTTAAAAATTAGTATATTATAATAATTATAGATAGTATAAATCTAATCTTACCTAATCTACTGCATTAATACTCTATTTTTTTTGTTTTGTTTTAGAAGTCCTTGCTAATTGGGAAGGTAATTATATTTACGTACATTTTCTAGTTAAAATTTTTAAAAAAGTTTTCATTATAATTCACAATTGAAAGATAATTAAATTACTATTTATAATTTTATGAATCGTAATACTTGCATATATATTATATAATAGTCACGGAAATTGTTCTAGTTGTGCAATTTAGTTATATTGATTTTTTTCAAAATTCTAATTCATTAATAATCAATATATTGTAGGTATTTAGTGTAATATGATTTTAATACTTCAGTTCACCCAAGGTTTACTATTCTAATATAAATAACCCAAAAAATATATTCAATTTTATTTTAATATAGGTGTTTAATAACCTTTATTTAACTTATCCTTACATTAAGTGCTGTTTTATTATTCCAAAATGTGCTATCTGAATCCATATAAACTACAACAAATCTAAAAATTATTGATGTACTTTTTATTAAAAAAGTTTATTTTAAACTTTTAAAATTATACATTTAAAATTTAGGGCTCTTTCAAAAGTTGTAGTTAAGGTCCGGTTCGGTTGTCGCGGGTCCAAGAGCTTGTAATATCGTTGTGCCATTAGGTCGTAATTTTGAAAAAATAGTTATTGTGGGTGATGATGAATGCCTATTATTATTGAAAACGCCAATTGGTGTTTATTCCAATAATAAAATAAAACCAAATCTGTAGAAATAATTAGAAGGTACAATAAACTTTACAACTAAAATATTGTAAACATATTTAAATTTTGTAATATTCATTGAATATGACGTTAGCGTTTATATTAGTATGTATCATTTTTATGTGTGTATCGAATAAATATATTATACATATTAATAAATAATTTTTATTTATTAAAATATTATATAATAAACGATATGACAGTAACTTAAATTTAAATTATTATTGTATTTTAATTTTTAAATAAACATCATACGGCAATAAAAATTAGGGTAAATATAACATACATTAAACTTAAGTATAGTATAGTATAGTATATAACAATAGAGAGAAACAATTTTATTCAAAGTGAACTGCCCGTGCTAAGATAGTGTTCTGTCCCAGAATTTCCATATTTCGCCTAGCAGTGAGAGATCTAATTACTTTTTCTAAAGCCAAATTGAAAAGTTCTGGAGAAAGCGCATCTCCTTAACTTAGGCCAGTCCTACCTTCTGACAGTTTATTTGCAAATTTTACTCTTCATTTTGTCCCGGTATTGCACTCTTTTATCAGCTGGATTAGTTTGGTTGGTATACCAAATTCTTCCAGTACTGCCCATAGTTTTCTCCTTATAATACTGTCGTATGCCTGTTTAAAGTCCACGAAGCAAAGATGCACTTCTCTACCATACTCATAGTACATTTCTAACAATTGTCTGACACTAAAAATGGGTTATGTTGTAGATTTCCCTCTCGTAAAGCCGCTTTGGTAGTCCCCAATTATGTCGTTAGCATAAACTTCCAGCCTTACCAGCATTGATATCGACAGAACTTTTTAGCAGGTGTCTAAAAGTGAGATTCTTCTATAATTTGATGTTTCCATCGGGTCTTCTTTTTTATAGATCGGGCAAATGATCGCTGTTTTCTAGAAATTTTGGACTTTTTCCCTTACCCATATTTCTTTGATCAATAGCCAAATCTTTGATATACATTTTTTCAAATCTTTAATTATGCAGGTTTTGGCTTTAAAACCCTCCCGAAAAATAGCCGTAGATTCCTCCTGTATTCTTCTATATTTTTTATTTTTTTTTTCATACTCTCTCTTTACTCTTCTTATTTTCTTACTTGCTATTTTTCTAAGTTCCTGATATTTTTCCACATTTTCAGGCGTTGGGTTCTGAATCATTTCTTGTCTAGCTTTAGTTTGTTTTTCTGTAATGTCTCTACAATCGTCATCAAAACATGGTTTCTTTCTAGTTTGTGTTTCGAATAGATTCACTTTTCTATCAGAATAGAAGCGGATTTCAAAAACTGGTGCATTTTTATTATGGCGATTACACCAAATATTGATAACTAACAGAAAAAAAAACACAGTTCATTGTAAATACATTTATTCTCTTTGCTCAGTATTTAAAATAATTGAATAAATACATTTCTTATATTATAAGCACATATTTATTTGTACAACATTAAATTGAATTAAATGTAAAATACAATTAATACAATTAAAATGTTATAATAAACAATACTTTTCAATAGAGCCCATATCTTATAGTAGCATTTTCTTCTCTGTTTGAACGATGCACAACTAAATTCTTTTCACTTTTTTCTTAATTTTGATGAAACCATATTATAATAGACAGCATGTTATATTACACTTGTGGTAAATTACCATTTACCCTGAGTAGAGTGAAGATAATTTATAAAAAAATCATGATTATTTACCCACTAGTTGAAGAAGCATAATTATTATAAGCATAAGGTGTTCAAATTTCACCACTGTCACTCGTCAGAGTACAACAACATTTTAATTTAAACAATTCTTTGTTTAGATCTTAAAACACAATTCTATGAGGAACTGTCACAGAGTATACACGAAATGAAGTATTGTGAGTATTCTTGTGCAAAATAATTTATTATAATATTTATTAATTTTGAGTTAAATAATACAATTATGATATAGTATAATTTTATATTGAAGTTATAGTCTGATATTAATTTATGGTCTAAAACTAGTATTGCTAAAATGTTCACATTTTTCCCACTGACTTATGTTATTTGAATTGCTAATAAAAATATAATTAAACCATTTTTAAACAGTAATATATAAACTAGATTAACTTTTGATACCAGAAACCCCCTTCAATGTTAAATATATTATAGTGGAAATTCCTGCTCTAAAAAGATTTGTCAGGAATAAATTATGATTGTAGGTAACCGTTTTAACGCACAGTACGTGTCGTAGTACCATGCGTATGAAGATTGATAAAAATCTATATTTCATAAAAAATTGATAACCGTGTAACCTAATATAAAAAATGTGTTGCAATTATTATGCAAAAATATGGTATTAGTTGTGGGATGATATGACAAAGTCGGTGTACCAACTTCATGCAGGTGGTTTCCAAATTCTGAAAACTGGTTTACAAATAATTTTCAAAATATTGGTGAAGTTTTGGAGTCGACTGGACAACTTGGGGGGGCTGCGTGAATTTACCCCCCCTCCAACTCAAAAAATCTTCTGACGGTAAAAAATAATAGTTTTTAAATTCTGAAAACTGGTTTTCAAATGTTTTCAAATTATTTTCAAAAAAATGGCGTAGATTTGGAGAAAATTGGTGAAGGTGGGGGTCAACTTCATACGCATCGTAGTACAATGTTTGGAACGTTCATTAAAAAAATTAATTCGTTCGCGGTCACATTCAGTTTCTAAAAAGGAGTTCGTTCACGTTCAAGTTCATATTTTTTTCATATGGTTTTTAATACTAAAAAATGGTTTCAAATGTTTCAAACTATTTTAAAAATAGTTAAGAAGGTTTGGTGTCGATCGGAAAACATCGGGGGCTGCGTTAATTCCCCCCCCCCCAAATAAAAAAAAAAATGTTATTAGCTAAATAAAGGTTTTCAAATTATTTTCAAAATATTGGTGAAATTTTGGAGTCGATTGGACAACTTGGAGGGCTGCGTGAATTTGCCCCCCCCCCTAACTCAAAAAATCTTCTCACGTTAAAAATAATAGTTATCAAATTCTGAAAACTGGTTTTCAAATGTTTTCAAATTATTTTCAAAAAAATGGCGTAGGTTTGGAGAAAATTGGAAAACGTGGGGGGGCCAATTTCACACGTATCGTAGTCCAGTGTTTGGAACGTTCACTAAAAAAATGAATTTGTTCACGGTCACGTTTAGTGCTTAAAAAAGGAACTCGTTCCCGTTAAATTTCATATTTTTTTTAAAATAACACGTTCACGTTTTATAAAAATATGAATGCGTTCATTTCGTCGTTTATTTAATTTATTTAATTTTTATGTATCGTTTAAATATGAATACAAAATCGTGGAAATCATAATATTACTGTTGTCTTATGTCCAGGCGTATCCATTGGAATTTCATGTAATTTATTTTTATAATTCATAATATATTATATATCATAATAGTATTATCAATCAATATTTATTAAATATCAAAACGTCGTTCACGTTCACTTTCTATTTGAAAAAGACGAGTTAAGTTCACGTATCGTTCACTAAATATGGACGTGAACGCATGAACGAGCATTCATGAACGACGTTCTTTCCAAACACTGCGTAGTACCATCTACCTAGTAGATGACCAAGTCACTGTAATTTATGTTATTATGGATTTTACACAACACATTTAAATTAACACCAATTGAATACTAAAATAATGTCTTTATTTAATATAGAATTGGTAGTTTATAAGTATAGCTACAAAATTGTTGATCTAACAATTGTAATACTATGACCTACTGACTATCCTTGTGTGTTGTCACGACGTTTCCCCGTGTCACATACCAAAACCCTTATTCAGTGGATCCCACGTCGCAGCGTCGTCCAACACACTCTGTCCTTTCACAATTACAATGAAATTCGATAAAAAATTACATTAAAATAAAATATATATATATATATATTATAATATTCAGGTGTTCGTAACATCCCTCAAACTAAATGAGATATGGGGGGTCCAATGACCACCATTTTTTACTCTAGTTCATAGTACCTATCTGTAAACTTTCAAATTTTCTGTTTTTCTGTTTTGTTAGTTCAGTTTAAGCAGGGGCGTGCTCACGTTAAATGCTTCGAAATTTCGAATATGTACACTGCCCTGCAGTTGCCGATACTTTTAATATACTTTTAATAGGTAGGTACTCAAAATATAAATTTGTTTTTTAGGCTTTCAGTGTTTATTTTCTGGAACTTATTCAGAAATCTTTGATGAACTTGTTGAATTTTACCTCGATACTGATAAGCTAACAGATAAAAGCTTTAAGCTGAACTATATATATGGTATATCAAACTTAATAAGCATGTAAAATATCCAAAAAATTGTTTAGAAGCGTTGAGACAGTGTGATAAAGAAATATTTCCTAATATACATTTTATATTAAAAATACTATGCACTTTATCAGTTTCAACATCCACTCTCGAGAGAAATTTTTACTGTCTCAAAAGATTTAAATCTTATCTACGAAACACAATGTCTGAGGTATTTTCTGGATATTAAAATAAAAATTTAAATCAATTTTTTTAACATTTTTTTTTGGTTTTAGACTCGACTTAATGGCTTAGTTATGTTAGCTGTTCATAAAGGAATTCCGCTAACAGCAGAAGAAGTTTTAAATTAATTGAGGAAAAAATCAAGAAAACTAGATTTTGTTCTTTAATTTTTGAATGTATATGTATATTAGCTATATAATAGTTTCTATATTAGCAATATAATATTTAAATCTATAAATAATTGAATTTGTTGTTGATTAAAAAAAAAAAAGAAAATGGTCGTTAGGTAAAAGATTAGCTCCTTCAATTTTACTTGAACCCCCCTCCCCCCCCCCCACATACATTTTCTGAGCACGCCCCTGAGTTTAAGCATAATAATAATAATAATAATAATAATAATAATAATAATAATAATAAAATTACAACCAACAATAACATATAATAAATTACACTTGGGTGTCTTCTAAAATACTAGAAAGAATGCTAATTTGGGTTGTATAATTTTATGGAAGTTTTTTAAATTGAAACTTAGTACCTATACTAAATGTTATTATTGTTGGGTTACTATTAAAATAATAAAAAACACAACTATATGAACTTTATTACTTTAATGTTTAGAATCAGTGAAGGTTAAAAAAATATATCTATATAATCTTCAGGGGTCCTTAACATTGTGTTTAATTATAGTTCAATGATAAACTATTGCATACAAAAAAAAAAAACAATTTCAAGTAACTTTAACGATTGCAGTATACACGTCATCGTTTATAAAAGTATCTAAGACTAGTTTAAGTTATTATTATATTACCCTATTTACTTTGCATATAAATATTTTAAATATTTGACTAAGTGCCCAGTTATTTTATAGGAAAGTACCGAAAATATTATTAGAATATGTTCGGTTAGGTTAGCTCACGTTCATTGGTAACTTCACATTATCTTTATATCATTTTTTTTTTATTATTGATCCTTGTGGTGTTAGGGTATGGGACGGTAGTTTTTATCACGTGAGTGTTTGTTTTTGGCAGAGTTTTTAGGTGGGCACCTGTAAGTATCTGCCATGCCCGAGTGGGGGATGGCAGCCATTTTCTTTGGACACCATGACTGCCCAAAGAAAAATGCCACCTGTAGCCGGGATCAAACCGGCGTCGGTAAGCGTCACAACAAAGGCCTTAGTCGGCTCGGCCACTCTGTCCCTCTTTATTTAATTTATTAAAACAGAAAACCTCAAAAAATAGCTTATTTAATGAATTTAACTTAACGTAACAAAATATAAGAAAAAAATCTTAACTGACCAAAATTATTATTGTTTGTACCTTCCTAGCTGAAGAATATCTTACTGCATCAAAATTTTGCGAGAAAACAAAAGCCGAAGAAAGAAAAAAAAATGAAAAAACAAAAAATGGAGATTCGTCATTGTTAACCTTTTGACATATCTGGTCATGTAACACCTATAGAAGATGTAGAAGATTTTTCAGTATTTTTGGTTTCCAAATTCTAAATTCCAATATATATTTTATCTATTTATTATGAATAATTATAGTACTTAGTAATAAGTAACAATTAATAATTATGAAATTGTAAATCTGTAAAACTATATCAATAATTAGGATTTAATTTTATCATGTGTCTTATTCAGTCTTATCATAAAACAAAATAATAAAAATTCCAATTTACATGTTATTGATAATAATCCCTTACCGGTAAATAACTATTATTCTATCAAAACAGATGTATATTGCAGATAGTATATGCATTGGTGTCCAGGAATATAAAAATACTTCATTACCTATGATTTCTTTATATAATAACAGTTCGTTAATAAACATATAGGCTAATATTCTGTTGTACCGGAAATTATCCCAAAGTCAAAATTTCCAGAAATGAATTAAATAGTTTTTTTTTTCCGTTCGGGCAACGCAAGATTGTGTCGAGTACCTAATTTAAAAATGTACTCATGAGCCATAATTTTATATTATACCCATGTATTATATTTGTATGTTTTTCTATTAGTTGAAATGTTGAGTTACTAATAAATTAACTAATATAATCGGTATATTTTTGAGTATATAATATTATTTAGTTTTTGCTAGTCTTTGATAGAATTCAATGTTACTGTGCTAGCTGATCACGAACACAACGGTCGAAAATATTCGTTAGGAATACCATTTTTACTAAATTTAAAATACAGGTCTATAAATTTATGTCATCAGCATTTCCATCACCACATTTACAGCGGCGATAACGCATATTACGCACAATGGACAAATCGTTTCTCCCCGCTCCTCACCATCTCTTCATACGCATTATACACATGATCCACTCCATACAAAAGTAATTCTAATGTCTTTGATAAATCAATGTAAGCATTGCCATAATTTATATTTTATTTTGTTTCTCTTTTACGCTGTGTCAACATGACATAATAGAGTTCGTATTAATATTCGTTTAAACTACATACTTGTTAAACTTTTCACGATTGTCGTCATTAGTAAGATGACACACTAATCGTTGTATCTTTTTCTGGCTTTGGGATATTGAATCTTCAGATCATTTATGTAGCGGCCGTTATCGCAACGACCGGCGGCGTCTCTATCGACTTTCGCGAGAGTGTAACCGGCAACCAACAACGGAGACAGCTTTCGCTGGATCGTCGTTACCGCAATACATAAGTATACCTTGTTTGTAAGAGTACTTAATAAGAGTTGTGTCTATAAAATTGAACGTGTTCGAAGTCTTCATTTCTAAGCCATGAAATACATACATTGCGCAGTCGAAAAGAAGTAAGGTAAGTGCTAATTTTAATACAAAATAATTGTACGTAAATTAAAGTAAATTAGCAGATATCGAGTTAAAAGAGACTTCAATAAGTATCCTGATCTCCCAGTTCTTTATAATTGCATTCTAATTTTTATTTTAAATAAAATATTAAGGGCCTATTCAATCTAAGTTGGACAATTTTGAATTTTTTGCTTAATCCTTACAGAGCTAAACTTGATTTATAGATCGGAAAGTACAGTTTAGCCAGCGATAGCCCGATCAACGTTAATCACATATCTAAAGTACTTACCTTAATTACGTAAATAATAGCAATTAAATTTAATAGTTACAGTGGTCAGCAAATGCATTGGTGAGCTAAATATTGTTGAGATTAACCGGGAGTTCTGTAAGCGTGGCATTGAGACCAGAGGGTCCAAGGCGATAGAATCTTAATACTTGAGGAGTTCCGAACCAAGGCAAGTAAGACCCAAATCGGATCAAGATGGTACTTTAGAGATGTAATTTTTCGATTTTCTTAATAGTCATTATTAAATGTCACGGGAAAAACCACATACAAATTACGAAAAACCGCTAAAAATGGGATTTCAAAGGCTTTCTTTATCACCATAGAAACGAATAAAAAAAATAACATTATAATATGAATTCAACTTACAGGATATAACAAAAAATAACGTTATAATACATCCACACTGACAATCCGTCTCTGCTCAGAATCGTTTTTCTTATACAATGATTTTATATCATTGAATTCAAATTTAATACAATCCATTATACATTGACCCACTTCTAACTTATTATACAGCAGAGCGACATCCATTTGAATTTTGGTTTTCAAGATTGGACTTTTCAATGCTTATAAAAAACAATGTGTCCTTTTTTTTCGAATATTTTTCAACTGTTATTGTAACAATATATCAAGAGCCTTATATTACACTTTCACGCTTCTTGACCCAACAAATCTATTAAGTCTTAACTAATTTATTAATAACTGTGGAAAAAAAAATTGAAAATTGAAAATATGTCCGTAAACAACTCATAAAAGGGTCAATATGTTTTGACATTGTATGAAGTAACTAAGGAATTGATAAAATATTCATATAGTGTACATTTAAAGTAACTACAGTTATTCGTTTATTAATTACAACAAAATAAGAAATATTACAACATGAGAAATCCAATGTTGTAAAAATTTGAACTTCAAACGGTCATAACAATTAAATTTGAATTACTGGTAGAGATTTTTTTTTCATAAAATTAGATAAACCTACGAGGTTTCTTGTATTAAATTTTCAAATCTTAGATTCAAAAATAAAAACTGTTATGCATTTCAAACATAATATAATTTGCACATTTTCTTGTTTTTTACGTATTTTGTCAAAATTCAAACTTCAAATGATTATAAAAAAAAATTGTGACCATGAATTTGTATTATTTTTCAACTACTATTAGGAACCTGGTATTCAATTTTCAAGCTTTTTTATTCAACGAATAACATTTTATTGACATTCATAGGAAAAAAAACTAAAAAAATTGGAAACTGAAAATTTCCATAATTAGTTCAAAACAAATTAAAATATTTAGAAAATTCTTATATAAACAACCAGTGAACATCACATGTATCTATGTTACACCATAAACTGGAACAACTGGAAATTTTTAATTTTTACCTCCCCAGAGCACCAACTTGATTCACTTTCCCGTCAAACAAGATACTGAAAATGAAAATCTAAGCATTATTTTGACTCTTATTGGGTACACATACACAAATTAAAAAATAAAACACACATCTTTGTAAGATCAATACATTCATCGCTCTGCTCAGATTCTAAAAATATAAAAGGTGGGCAAGTGGATGCCGCTCTGCTGTACAGTAGGTTACAAGTGTGTCACTACAATCTATTACATTGTGTTAAATTTTATTGCAATCTCAACGCAAAATAAATACGTAAAATATTTATCTAATGTTATATATTATATTTTCTTTCAATTATACGCGTAACTATATTGCCCTTTTTACATAGATAATAATATGTAGATATGACATTGATGTGATATGCTAATGACCAAGTAGTCAAAGCAGAAATTGTATAAATTTCAAGACCAAAAAAAAAAAAAAAAATAATAATATGTGATGAAAATACAAATTTAAGGGACATTGACCCGACCAACATCGATGAAGCAACACTCAAACTTATAACACAAATTACATTAACAGCACAAAAAACAATTGGCAGCAACGCATATCTAAAAAAACCAACAGTCATGAAAAAATCAAAAAGGCCTAAAAAGATATAAAAAATGCTCCTAAAACATTTAAAAAAAACAACTCACAAGAAAATTTCATCAAGTTAAAACAGCTGAGAGCCAAAGCTAAATATCTCATCAACCATAACAAAAAAACTTTTTGGACCAAATTCACAACCCAATGCATCAGAAGTATGGAATAAAATAAAATCACTTAAAAGCCTAAGCAGAGGTAACGAGATAATTATTAAAAATTAACACGAAACAATAACAGACCCAGAAAAAGTGGGCCATATGCTAGACACCTTTTTCCAAAATAACTCAAGTAATAAAGCGTATGATAAGAAATTCATCTCTGAAATCAAAATACCAAATGAAAGAATACAAACCAAATCTATAGTAGACCCCTCAAACCTGGACCAGAAAAGTATTAATCTCCCATTCACAACAAATGAAATTGATCAAGTGTTAAACAAATGCAATAGCAAAAGTCCAGTATCAGATGGAATTCCATACAGTTTTTTACAAAATTTAGGGCCAAAATCCAAGCACCATTTATTAACGATATACAATAACATATGGAATACAGGAAACATCCCCAGCGAATGGAAATGAGGAATAAAAATACCACTTCCAAAGCCAGGAAAAAACAAAAACTCAACGGAAGAATATAGACCAATCACCCTTTAAAATACAATGGCAAAAGTATTGGAAAAAACTATCAACAATCGGCTCATATGGTTCCTTGAAAAGAACAAATGAATAGTTAAAGAACAAAGCGGATTTCGTAGATCTCGTTCCACCCTTGACACCCTTGTCATCCTTCACTCTGAAATAAACAAAACATTCGCTGATAACCAGTACCTTAGAATACCAATGAATTAAAGCTTAGGGGAATAAATATCACTTTTATATGGGTACCGGGTCACGCAAATATATAAGGGAACGAAATGGCGGACCAAGCAGCAAAGGAGCGGCACAATCTAACAACCATATACAGCTTTTGGATATCGTAACATATGACGACATCAAAACCCACATTAAAAACAAATTTCAAATAAAATGGCATATGCACTCGTCAAAACAAAGAACCAAACTCAGTGAAATAAAAAACACAATACTAAACTGGAAAGACCCGAATCTCAGTAGAAGAGAAACAATTCTAATTAATCGTCTCCGAATAGGCCACACAAGGCTGACTCACAAGTTCCTTATGGCCAAAGAGGAGCCCTCCCAATGCACAGTCTGTGGGGTTACTCTAACAGTGAAGCACATAATAACTGAGTGCTGACGAACTCAGAAAATTCAACATTCCACCCAACATGAACGAAGCATTAGGGCCAGGCATCGAAAACATATCAAACATATTGGCCTTCCTAAGGAAGACCGAACTATACAATAGAATTTAAACTTTTTTGTTAATGACAATCAGAAACCACTTATTATGTATATTTAAAAACTAATAACCTTTGTTGTTGATGTATTTTTTAGTTCAATAAAAAAAAATATAATAATAATATGTAGATATGACATTTCACTAAATAAAAGCATCCATAATGTTATTAGTAAAGATCAGATTTTCATGCAGTAAAAATCAAAAAAATGTGCAGTTAATAACTAAAAAATTGCAAGAATACGCAGCTAAGTGCCTAAATCGTGCAAAAATGTATTTTTGGCCTAAAATCACTTAATACTTACCAACATTTTGTAAACCTTCAAAGTACATTGATTTAAGCCCTTAAATTATACTTTATTTATCCAGTTTTTTACTCTAATACAGGATTAGCAATTAATAATTAAGAAATAAAAAATTTAAAAAATAATTAAAAGATTGATAAGAATATACACATTGTGTAAAAAAAAACCATACCAACAGAGTTAAGCTATTTAATTTTAATTTTAACTATTATACATACATAAAAAAAATTATTATTTATCGAGTTAAAATTTACCATGTTATACATTTCAAAATTGTTTGCAAAAAAATTGTGCCTTCTATTACTCAATATGTCTTTTAATTTGGAAAGTGTTCGTTCTACTTCAACAGAAGTGATAGGACTCATTTTATAGCAAGCGACGATTGCAGGCTGTTGTTCAACATTCATATTTTTCTTACCATTTATGCAGTCGTTGTATTTTTTTTATGAGAGCGTAACCTGTGTTTTTTTTCACAACGGAGTTAAATTTGTGAGCCATAATTTGTCTTTTCTCGTTATTTATTTGGTATATTTGCTTCTCCTAAAGCCTGGCACAAATCAATATGAAATTGGTTTTGGCTGTTTGATGTTTCAAAAGAATCTGTAATTTGCTGTTGTATCGCTACCGTTTGTTTTTTTTTAGTTTTAATTGATTCTCGTGAATAGCTAACGAAAAAAAAAAAATAAAATTGATGAAAATGATATTGTTTCATACTTGTGTTACAATGAGCATCAATTTGAGATTTCCTTTCAGATCCGACTGATTTTTCACAAGAAGCGCAGAAGACAGATTTCCCATCAAATGTCAACTCTGGGTAATTTGATATCGGGGTTTTAATTTTTGACGACAGACTTGACCCAATTTTTGGCATTTTAAAAATTTGTTTATACTTATTTATGTAAATTATTCGTAATTAAAGAATCACGACACCAACGTGAACTACAATAACCGATTCAAGAGACACTCAATCAAACACAAAGTCAGACAGAACTAAAGTGCTAATGGCTGGGTATTCCAAATTATTATCTAACTAGTATTTCAGTCATTTATTTTTACCACGAAACACTAATAAATTGATATTATTGTAAGAATATTATCAGCTTGTGTTCACTTTTTCCTTTTGTATAGTTGAAAACTGAAATATTATCTAGTTTAATTTTAAAAATTCAGAATATGCAATTTCATGCAACAAAAATCAAAATCGTGCAATTTAGAATAAAAAGTGCAAAACGTAAAATTTCGTGCAAAATAAAACTACGTTTAAATTAATCTACTTCTCATGATTCGGATTTATAATTTTGTTTTTTTATGTTGTAAAGCAAAGGAAAAAAAGTTGCAATTGCACGAGAATCCGGTCTTTAGTTATAAGTTATTAGTTATCTACTATCTATGAACGCTAGCATTAATTTAAGTTATTAATTATAATAAATTGTCATTAATCCAAATGTTGAATTTCAATTAATTATTTTATATCAATCAAATGTATTCTGTTCATTTGTAGGTACTATTATGTATATTATTCAATATTTATTTATATAGATTATATTATTTAGGTATATTATAATTAAATATAATTTATTAAGAACAATGAACATGTTTAGTTTATACAGTCTGTTTTTTTTTTACAAAGATACGTTAGGTTAACTGATTGTAAAAATAATTAAAAAATATAAATAATTATTGTAGTAGAAAATACATAAATAGTATTACTAGTTAAAATTATTTAAAAAAATGTTTTTTTACCAATTTCTATTATTGATTACATTTTCAAAATATATTGACTCGTTTTAAGCTATTATAAATAAATTTTAGATTCTGAGGGGCACGTTAATAGATTGATTTTACAATGATGTGTATTTTTTTATTTACATTATTTTTTATTTTAATTTTTGTATCTGTCATCAACGTTTGGGGCAGTAGGACTGCTTCGATATCTTCAACAGTATCTTGTTCGATGGGAAAGTGAATCTAGTTGGTGCATTCGGAAGGTTGAAATTTAAAATAGTTTTCTAAAGCACAGAGACAAACAAAAGAAAAATTAAGGAAACACGTGAATTTTTACGCAAAACATGTTTTCCACAAAATCGATTTTGGTTTCTGGTGTAACTCTAGAACAAATTACCGTAAATACATGAAATTTTCACAGGTTGATAATATTAGCATTTTCTGTACACGATACAATTTTAAAAAATGTTTGATTTGGTTTGAACTGTTAACGGACATATTCAGTTTCAATTTTTATTTTTTTTTTTCTACGAATGGCAATAAAAATCTTTTCGTTGAGTAAAAACCTTGTAAATTTAATACAAGGCTCTTAATGTACTGCGTTACAATGATATTTAAAAAATATAAATATAAAAATCCATGGTCACAATTTTTCTTTTATAAACATTTAAAGTTAAAATCTTGACAAATGACATAAAAATGACATTATTTTGAGTTAGACATTCATTTTTATCTTTTAATCTATAATTTGAAAAGTTAATACAAGATTCCTCATAAGTTTGTCCACCTTTATCAAACAAAAAATGTTTACAAGAAAGTCAAATTAAATTTTTATGAGAGGTTGAAGGTCATATTTTAACAAAATCAGATATTCACTCAATTTGTAATGTATAGCAATTTTCTCATTTTGTTTTAATAAGGACAATTTCAATTATAATTTTTTTTAGGTTTTTTCTATAAATATCAATGAATTTGGTTGATTATATTAGCATTTTCTATACACGATACAATCTTCTAAAAGTTTTGATTTATTTTCAACAATTATTACGGACATTTTCAATTTCCAATATTTTTAGTTTATTTTTCTATAAATATCAATAAAAATGTATTTGTTGGGTAAAAAAGCTTGAAAATTTAATAGAAGGCTCCTGATATATCGTGACAAAAGTAATTAAAAAATAATAAAAATACATAGAAACAATTTTTTTTTTATATGCATTTAAAGTTCAAATTTTGACTATATTTTAAATTATTTGACTCCGTTCAGAATCGTTTTTCGTATACAATGATACCTATCATTGCATACAAAAATTTAACACACTCATTCCCGTGACCTACCCTATGATCGATACCTACTATACAGCAGAGTGAATATTTCATATTTACGACGTACTTTTGGATTATAACAAGACTTATAAATCGTTTGAGGTGAAGTTAGTATTTTACGCGTAAATTTCCGTTTTCCTAAAAATGTAAACTTTAGACGCTCATACAAATATTTTATTAAGACTCGAAAGACAATTTTTTTTTATTTCTTGTAAGTTAAAAGAACCTTGTATTAAATATTAAAGACCTTAACATTTTTATGTAAAGCGGGCTTGCCGGATACGGCGTGAAGACACGTCGCACTATAAGTTACGTCCTACCATACATTGGGGTTTTATGTACAAGGGGGTACAATGTGCGGTACGGGGTCGACCACGGATAGTGTCTTGCTATGAAGCGACTGCTATCGTGAATCTGACCCGGGAAGGCAGGCTCTCAAAAGCGGCCGGGGGGACAGTCAGAGACGTATTTATGTTTTTGGCGCCCTGGGGCACTGTTCCTTAGAGGCGCCCTCTTTTAATAATAACAGTTAACTCTGATATGGGGTGATTATTAAAAACAAAAACATTTTCAATACCTATCAGTCATTCTCGACCTCAAATAAGATTTAACCCTCTTTAATGCTGAAAATGATCTCTCGGCTGAACAATTGGATGTTGGACAGCATAAATACATCCTTAATGCTATATCTACGTAAGGTAACAGTTCTTGAAGTTTTTCAGTTCCGATCATTTTACAAATATCCATTACAGTTTTAGGTCTTATGTTTTCACTTAAGCTCATTAAATAGCTTCTAAATTGTATACACTCGTTACCAAATGAAGACGAAAGATCATTTGTATATATATTTTGAAGTATTTCTGCTTTTTTATAAACTTCTGATGGTGATAATTTTATTATTTGAAATAAAAAGTTAAATTTTTTATTGGCTTCATCATAGTAGAATTTTCTTCTTTCTAATTCAGAATGTAGATTGTCAATAATAGCGTAATAAGTATTAATCCTTAAAGAGTCTCGAATTTCAAAATTTATTTCTCCTACTCTTTTTTCATCTGCAGTTAATTTTCTTTTTCTTTTGAGTATTTCTTGATATGTTTTGTGTCCCGATTTATTAATTGCTCTCTCTTCATAGATATCAAACATACTCCTTAAATCTAATACATATCGAATTAACGATTCGTATAAACATACCACTGTTTCTAAATCAATCTCAACTGACTGCAATTGTTTACTAGTTTTGTTGAATCTTTCTAGTATATCACCCCATAATGTGGCCATAATAGCTGTTTCAAGACAGTCTAATTTTAAATATAGTCCATTAGCTTCTGATCTTGTGATTGATTTTTCTGATTTATCATTTTTTATAAAAGACAGTGCATTAATTATTTCATTCCAATTGTTGTTTAAACTAATACTTGCATCAGATCTTGCTGACCACCTGGTACCTGATAGTTTTTTTAAGTGACACATTTTCTGTTTTAGTTAAATTGTTCTAAAGTATTTCCCATCTATGTGTAGAAGAACTGATAGATATTTTGAAGCAGATTAAAAAATTCAGAAGCATTTCTACAACAGTCTACAGCGCATTCACCAACATGATTTAAACTGTGTGCCTAGCATGGTACAAATGTAGCTAAAGGATTAACTTCTTTAATGCGAGCTTGAAGTCCTGTATGTACCAGACATGTTAGATGCATTGTCGTAACTTTGACCACGGCAGTTGTTTATATCTAATCCATGTGAATCTAAAACTAAAAATACAGCATCTGCTAATTCTTCAGATTTATGACCAGAATTGGGTAAAAACCCTAAAAACCTTTCTACCGGACTGCCATTATATTGAACATACCGAAAAATAAATGATAGTTGATCTACATGGCTAATGTCTGGAGTAGAATCAATACTGATGGAAAAATATTTAGCTTCCTTTATTTATTTTACCATTTGTTGTAAAAAAATTATCATAGGTCTATGATTTTGACATGACAATGATATAAAATAACTATTTTACGATTTTCTAAGATTCTACCATTCTGACGCCTGGTGGCTGGCGCCCTCTCAAAATTTGGCGCCCGGGGCCCAAGCCCCCTCTGCCCCCCCCCCCTAAATACGTCTCTGGGGACAGTGGGTTTTAGATGCACCTAGTGATACACGTCTAGCGGCAGTATCGCTGGTCCTGGATTGGCTGGTCCCTCTGTCCAACGTTCTCGCGTTCTCCTCTTTTGGAATGAATCGGGGATCGCCGGATCCACACTGAGTGCGGCGATGCTCGTACGGGTCACGTTCACAGGGATGTTCGTGGAAATGTCTTCACTAATAGTCTTATTAGTTACATTCGTTAGATATTGCTAAGAACGTGCGATACGCTGTACATAGTTTATACATAATTAATTTATACGTAGGTACGTAACAAATACATTATAAAGTGTTTTTAAAAAAATCTGGAAATTTGAGAGTTTAAGTATTTTTCATACCTAATAATGTATAAGAAGTTTATACATTTCAAACGTAATTTTGTACTCATTTTTTCTCAATACCACATTTCAATTATTGGTAACCTTATCGGTGTTTGAATATTATATTTTGTTTGGTTATAATAAAACTGAATTGAGTCCATTTTATTATTTTAATATATTTGAAATGAATCCATTGAACTTGGAACGATGTGTGATAGTCAACGATAAGGTATATTTGTCAATTGTTTGTTAGTGTATATTTGTTAAAAATTACCATAGTTTTGCCAAATACTTCGTTAACACATATTAATGAGGAGTGAGAAATAATGGAGTGTACATTATAAAGTATAAGTCGAGTGAAAAACAAAAAAATAATTTGATTTTAAAAATTGTTGAATGACGAATTTCAATGTTGAACTTTTAGGCTATAAAAACAAATGTAATCAAGTGTTATTATTTTTAAATGATCGTCTAATAATGTGACTTTAGGCAATTTCATTGTTCTCAATCATGAAGAGTGTGACAAAAATTGCTGACTAAACAAAAGAAGATATCCGTTTGACCCAATGCTGATAGTAAAAAATTTTCGTAGGACTCAATTCAATACAATTATACAATATATAACAATATATTTAATCCTGTATTTTTTTTATCTCAATAAATATAATACTTTTATTCATTAACCTTTCATCATAATATAGACTCATTCTGTTAATTCACTGAAATGTCCTGGTCTCAAAGAGTCTAATAAGCAGCATATAAAGTATATCCAATATTTATAAGCTAAATAAAAGAACTATAAAAAAAAAATAGATAGTGTTCACGAGAACACATACACTTATACTTATAATTGCACGCACCGATGCATGCCATATGAATCTCTTAATTAAATGTTCTCATGGCCTTTATAAGTAGGTAATTTTGTAAATAATATACATATAACTCATACCAAAATATGAATTTATCCCATAACGTTACACGTAATTGAGATTATTTTTAGTGTAGAACTATTGAATGTTTACCTACTTATAAAATACAGAGTTTGTAATATTATTAATTTACCAATGATTTATATAAGAAAAACCAATAACGGAACTGTTGATGAATGGAAAAGATCTTCAGATGTAAACTACAATAGTTTGTACAAAAAAGATTTATCATAAAAGTTGTGTTAGCTGCCACAAAGATCATACCTAGTTGTTTTTCTTTAAGTTTACGTTTGCTTAATGTAGAGTTTATGGGTTCTTTTTATACTCTAAGTCACCCGATTGAAGATCACCTCGTGTTAATCTGGAAATTTCACATATTATGTTATCATAATATATGCGATGATCCAAATATATTTAGTTCATAAAATCTTGATCCAAAGAATACCGCTTTTTCTTAAGCATAAACATCGCATTCCAATATTTTATAGCATTGTTAGTTATATCGTTAATGCTAATACGTCATCGCTCACACTACTAATGTATTATGGAGCTACATGATATATTTATATCCCGATATGTAATATAAATATAAAGGTATAGTATTATAATATTACAATATGTTTACGATGTGTTTTAATATAGACACTCTCCTATAAGATAACGTCGTTGTCCAACGAAAATCAGCATTTCTGCGTATCCCATACATCACACTGAAATGGTGGAATTAGTCTCGAATTATCGAATATAGGTGTCACGCGAAAATGCGAAAAATTGGCGTGTTCTCTCGTTGGATAGAGTACAGATCTAATCTACAATGAATATCGATGTGCATTCTTCTCTTATTGTTTACTTATAATTATGTCTACAATCTTAAGCTGCATTTACACGATTTATTTGAAAATGAACCACGTCGCGCCACCTTCGTTCGTATCTCACGCCTGAAAATCAAGCATTGTTTCTATAATGCTTATGTCGTGGTTTCGAAAGCATGGTTCACTCTCGTGATTCACGTCTCGTGTAAACGCATCTTAAGAGCTTATAGTAGTTGTCATCTCATGCAGAGTTACCGTATAACGTCTATTACGTTTACATGATACGAGTTGAGCCGTCGTTAGTTTAAACCGAATTTTTTATGAGTCAACCTATATTTCCTGACTTGTTTACATATTTGTCTTTAATATTAAATCGGTATGTTATAAAATTCATTATTCCATAAAATTGATATTTCTTCCAGCTCCATTATCATATTGAATACTTATGAATTATCAATAATAACTAATAAGTGTTTACATGTGCAAAAATACAGCCGACTTTATTTACTGAACTGATTTAATTTGGTTAAACAACTACATATTCGATTGCCTTAAAATGAAAACGGTTTATGTTATTAAAGTCGCTTTAAAGCGTTTACATGATGCATGATTAAACCACTTTAGTTTTTAGGCCCACTTCAAATGTGCATGTAAACGTATTATATATTACCTAATAATTAATATTATACGACTAATTTTATTTCATGCATTTTGGCGGTAATTAGAGTATTCAGATTCTAATAAATCTCTGTATGACGAAACAAGTTTGGCTCAAGTAAAAATATATTACAAAATAGAAGAATTAAGCGGTGAGTTCCTACAATTCTCTGTCTCTATATATATATATATATATACATATTTGTCTGTATGTCACTGAACTCCTCCTAAACCACTGGACATTTTTTGTGTATTTTTGAGTGAGACCTAGTTGGTTCGACCCGGAGAGATGCTCAAACAAGTATTAAATTTGTGAAATTTACGTTAGAAATATTTGTATATAAATGTTTGCAATTGATTATAGAAGAATTAATTAGTAAAAATTAGTATTTTAGTATTTGCCATTAGTTACTCTGGCAGATAAGGTGAAAGACAGGGCTTTGCACCCGAACGTAACCCGAAATAACCCAAATAAATATCATAACCCAAAAACCCGTATATTTTAAACTGATTGAAAAAAATTAACACCCAAAAAACACCCGAAATAACCCGAAACCCGAATTATTGAAAATTAATTGGCATATCAATTTGTATAAATTTTTTGCAACAAACATGACTAAGAAGATAAGAAGATAGTAGTGTAAGTGTGTAACGGATAACTCAATTTTTTTTTGTAACCAACAAAATAATTAATTAAATATTAAAAAAGGCCTTGATGCTAGATGATTGTTTTATTTTATTTCACAATATTCAATAATAGACGGTCAAAAAGTTAATCAAAAATTTCTTAATCAAAAATAAATATAACAAAAATATGATTAGTTAAAAATTAAAATATTTAATAAGCGAGAATCCTCTACTAAGTAATAAGAAATAAAATAATAACTAATGAATATTAATATATAATTTAATTTTTTAATTTTTTCCATTATTTTTACTTTAAATATAAAATCAGATTACTTTATCAAATTTGCATTGAAAATCTCATGTAAATTCATATACAATATGGGGTTTTTTTTAACACACAAATTAACCATAATTACCCCGAATAAAATTGCATTTAACTGTAAGCAGAAAAGTGTATTAAACCGTACCAACTGAATTCAATAACCCAAAGTTTCTTTCAACACATGAAAACCGAAACCCGAAAAAATGATTCCGGTGCAAAGCCCTGGTTAAAGCATTAGTAATTCGCTTATGGTTTCGATTAAAGTACAAATATGATAGTTGAATATATATTTGTAGCTATAATATAAGTTCTCAAATATTACTTGACTGATTTTGTGAAAATTTAGAGTTATTCATGGAGATATCAGGAATAGTTAAAGAGTAGTTGGATTTATACCAAGTGATACACCCAATCCACCCCAAATAAATTATTCACCCGGGTCGATTTAGTTCACAAAGCTGTCCAAATTTATTTGTAAACTAAGGAACCTAGGTATACTAAAGGTACACCAAACCCAAGTCACACTTATAACGAACAGAATCGGGTAATGGGTACAACTTAAATTGGATGTTGGTTTATCCGAAGTTAATAGCCTCAGAAAATTACTGGACTGTTTCAATTAATGTTATTTCAATAGATTATTACTTGATAATTAGAGGGTCTATACAGCTTGAACTTTCATCTCATATAGGCTGTAGATAGGTAAAGGGTCGCTCACACAAAGCAAACGAAAAAAGAAATATTTTTTTTGTCAATCTAAAAGGTTGCAATTCATTACATATTATATTGATATTATAATTAGAAGAAATATATTTTTTAAGAATACAATTTTTTTGCCTGGACAACATCAAGCAGGACAGCTAGTGTTAATATAATATTAAAAAAGGTGGGTAAGTGGATGTCGCTCTGCTGTACTGTAGGTTAAAAATGGGTCACTGTATAATGGATAGTATTAAATTTGAATTCAATGATATAATATCACTGTATAAGAAAAACGATTCTGAGCGGAGACGGTATGTCAGTTTAGGTATAAGGTATCTTATATACTTATCTATGGTATTAAAAAAAAATTGACCAATGATTATAGGTGTCCATAATAAATTCCAAATTAATCATATCACAATGTCCATTAGGTACTTACAACGCGTTATACATCAACAACAAATCGTGGTACTATCATAGATATATAATAGATTCACTTTCCTATTAGAAAAGGTATTGTTGAAGAAAATCCAAGCAATTTACTGTCCTAAAAGGTGATGACAGACACAAAAAAATATTTAAAAAAAACACACATCATTGTAAAATCAATACATTTATCGTTCCACTCAGAATCTAAAAATGCAGTATGTTTCAATGCTATAAATGTCATCAATATAATAAACAATCAAATATTATATCTTCTAGAACGCGTGGAAGAATTTTTCAAAGATAGTTGGGAATTATCTCGATATGTTGAAAGTAAGTATTATTCTTTAATGCCAAGAAAATGTTATGGATATTTGCATATAAAACCATATTATATAACTCATAGTAGAACTCACTCCATTCATTTTATTATATAAACATAAGGTTGTGTTTGTTTAATAACATATTTCTATTTCTAATGTAACAAATACAAATACTTTGTTTATAGGATCAGTTTAATCACCGTATGAATTTTCTCGTCAACATTGTGAGTAAAAGTATAAATAGATAAAAATACTTCTTTATAAATTTTAAATATGCTAATTTAATATAATAATATGCATACCTATCAATATAATATGTTATAATAATATTATTAGATTTAAGATATACATTTTTATGTGAATAATTTACAATTCATTTAATACTTTAGGTATATACGAATGCTTTATTTCAAACTGTTTTTACTTTCCGTGCCAAAATCGTATAAACTAATCAAATCGTGACAATCGCTGTACTTGTATTTATTGTTATCACGTAGGTCATTAGTCATGACCTTTTGTGTATACATTTTAAGAATTTATTCTAGGAGCCCATTTACATATTATATACATGTTGTAAATTACTATTTTGTGACTCCTGCGCTGAAAGTTTGCAGCAGTTGAAGCGTAGGTTACTGTATACTTCCAGGTATATGCTAGGTATTCAAGGTATTAGCTTACCATATATCTCAAGGTCTCATTATCATTTTGTATCTGTGTCCAAATACTAGCATCAACTGTTATATTTACCAGTGGATTTGAACTGACGTCCATATTTGCATGTATATGTAATTCAGTCAGTTTAAGCGTGACCCACTTAAAATATATTTGTTTATAAGAAACTTACATTCCATCAGACAGGCCGTGGTTTGCATTGTAAACATTCACAAAAAAATTGTAATAACTTAGTCACCACTATTTCACGAACTGCTAAAACGAAACATACGTGTTGCTTGTTCGGTGTGCAAAACTCATCTGTTAAATTACAATGTATAATTAATGTAAACTATAGGTAAATTTTGTGGAATTGTATCTATTTTATTTGTTTCTGTGGCAAAAAATAGAAAGCATACAATATCATTGAAAAATATTTATGTATCTATAATTCTATAGTTGCTAATTGCTAACAAAAATATTTATAAACTTTTGAAAATAGTTCCTTGGTATATACTTGGAGCGAGGGATCTAGTGCTTTTACAAGGACTTTTTTTTTTTTTTATTCTGTATACAAATTATTTAACCTTCCGTTACTTTCGAGTACTTCGGTTTCAACATATATAGTATCTTATCTTTTAGAGAATTGGATCAAAATTGGATTAAAAATTATGATTTTAGTTATTTTGTTGTAATTTGTAATATGAATTCAACTAACATGCTATAATAACATATAATAACTATATAAAATATCCAAACTGACAAACCATCTCCTCTCAGAATCGTTTTTCATATTATACAATAATATGATATCATTGAATTCAAATTTATTACAATCCATTGTTCAGTGACCCACTTGTAACCTACTATACAGCAGAGCGACATGCACGTAACCGCTTTTTTTGAAATATTGCATTAACAAAACATTTAAAAATAAAACAACTATATTTTTGTCGTTAAAGTTGATCATTATACCAAATCTGTAAGCTTGTAATAATTTATTATAATTTTATTATTTTTTTAATTTTATATAGGTTATATCTTCAGTAAGAACATAACGTTTTTTATTGGTATCGTATTTGTTAATTAAGTACACCGTACACCTTATGGCTAATACCATTTAAAATTTATCATTGTACGTAGTTTGATAAGTTGACTACATAATATAAGATAGTGACTAGATCTTATTTTATTTTCCCAAGTATTGTCAATAAATGTTTAATACCTGGGTCAATAAGTTACGTATATTCTTGAGGCCCCCAGTCTTTAAATGCGTCTTCACAACGCTTCCAAATCAATATTTTAATGATTTTTTTCCCAGTTGTATACAACAGTTCTTTTTTCCATACAATTACATACAATTTTCATACATTTTGTATTCAACTAACATGTTTTCAATCAAGTATAACAAAGTATCAACATTTATTATTAATACATTTCATTATTCATAACCTTCATTATTATTCCATATTTTAATATCTTTAAAATGAAATAGACAATTAATTTGAATTTATGGGATTTGATATATTAAAAGGCACGTTTGCAAATTACTATGTGTCAGAAATAGTTGTAAAATAGGCACATAATTTTATAAATTGTTGAATACATCATAAAAACAAATGGATTATAAATAAACTAAATCAAAATATTTTTTTGAAGTAATATGTATAGTGTATATTATATGTAGAAGTTAATAGGTACATTGTATTAAAAAATATATCACAATTACATTCAATTTAAATGGTTTAAGTGTAAATAAAAATATCAATGGTCACACTTACATAAAATTACATGAATAATATTACATTTTTAATTAGTAAGCTAGCAATATTGATGAGCATACATTTTTTCGGATTAATGTTTTTTTTTACAAAGAAATATTAAATATTTTGTTCATTTTATCTAAGTTAATTTTTCCACAAATGTTTGGCATCGCAGGAAATTACCCACCGATCCCATTAAAACCACAAATGAATGTGCATGCGAACTAGTCACGATGACGATTGTTATTTTATTTGTAACAAGCATGTACAGTGATCGCAATGTTTTGGTCTTAATGAACCCAGAATGAATATCCATGAATGTTATTTCATCTGTAATAATTTGTAATCTAAATTGAAATTTTTGTACTCCTACTCAAACATGTAAAATACATTTTCCCACGGTGGTATTGTTATAACAAGCAGTTGTGTCCGTACATATAATGTAGCCAATGTAGGTATCTGGTATACACTATACCTAGGTAGGTACATATAATATGAGATTCATCTTTAATTAAACATCTTTTATCATCAACCTAATTCAATACTCTTTTATTCTGTTAAATTTTACAAAAAATGTTAGGTTTTCAATTCAATATCTTTATTGGTTTCAAAGTCCCTCTTAATATGTAACTTGGATATTAACATCCAAACATATTATTAGTTAATCATTGTGTGCAGATCCGTCCTTTTAGAAACAAGAAAAAAATTCAAAATATATTTTGTAATAACTTTACTCTTTAATGCATTATGACAATAAAAATTCACTCATTAGATATACGCCTATACCAAAACGAACTATTTCCACAAATTATTCCAAAACCTACTAATCGTATATTTATGATTATACATTTTTAGGAAGAAGAAGTAAGTCTATTAATTTTACACTTTCTATTATAAACATACTATAAATAGGCATTTTCATATTTCATAAAAGTTTAATGTTCGTTTTAGTATATATAATTGTTGAATTAAATAACCAGTGTTCGGACTTATCTAGATACATTTATTATAGGATCTCGAGTTTGGCGACTGGAGCTGTGAGCGTAGGGAGCTTCTAAAGCGTTGAGTGTATGCGTAAAAACTCAGAATTTGAAACTGCCTTTGCATATAAATTCGAAACGAAGTCTGGCCTTCTAATTTTGATCGCACCGTCGTTTTTAACTTGTTGAAGTACATAGGTTTCAAAAAAAAAATCAATATTCGTAATAGGGTGCAGTAAACCAGTGACGTGCAAATGCTCAAAAATCGTAAGATAGCGAACTTCATTAGGCCATAACTTCAAAACTAAGTCCGTGCGCTAAATTTGGACATCACCATCGTTTTCAGCGTGCCTATCTACATTGGTTCAAAAAAAAGAAATTGCAAAAATAGGGTGTCCCATAAAGTAGAAAAGTTCCCAGCTATAGTTTGTCTGTATACATGCCAAGACAGATACCCCCACTCGACAATGTTGAATTTGTTTCTGGGTGCGATTGGGGATCAATACCTGGACACCCACGTGACTGGCAGAGATACTCATCACTATACTACTGATACACTATAATACATTTCTAAAAATATTTATTAAATTTACAATTTTGTATATTAATTTTAGAGTGTGAAGGTAAGATAACCGTCATTACATTACACTATTTTTAAACTTAACTGCTCTAATGTGAAAGTTATTTTTAAAAAATAATTTGTTAATATTCTAGGTATGGTTTTTAAACGAATTAGGGGGTGCCTGGTATTGCGAGGGGCTTGGCCTCACGGTTTTTTAGTTACTAAACCTCCCCCCAAACTTTAACCCGTGTTTCTCAACAAATAGCTACTCACCAAATTAAAGGCTAATGACTATATTTGACAATACTTAAGATCAATAAAAAAACATAAATCATTTATTAGTACTTCAAATTCGAGTAGATTGAATGAATTTATTACATTGAGTAAAATATGTAACTTATGTGTACATTTTTAATATGTATAAAAAATAAAATATTTTTTGAATAAAATACCAAAACCACAACATACATTATCAAATTGTATTATAGTAGTGTGACTCTAGTCACTAGATAATCTACTACTCTAAATATTATAATTAATTTACCCTAATATGTAGTCGTATTCGTGGATACGGGATTGAGTTCGATGCTCGAAGTCAGTGTGGCGTATCTAAATATTATATTACATAATATATTACGTGTCTTGATTTGTATATTTTATACTTAGTATATTGAGAGATTTTTAAGAGATATTAGATATTAAGAGTAAACAGATTCGATCGGTATTAGTTATTCTGTGTTTTAATTTAAGTATAGAAATAATATATATATTACACAATATCATTAATATTATAATAAATATTTTTTTAAACAGGCAAAATAATAAGCAAAGAAATGGGCAAGTATATTACTCTTCACTTTATAAATTCAATTTTTATTCTAATTAGACATTTTTGATACAAACCATTAATATAATATGTGCTTGGTACTTATTATATCAATATTGAATTTGACTAATAACCTCCTTGTTATAATAATCATTATTAGACCATAAATTTTATTTTTATACAGATGTAGGATGACCTCAATAATGGCTTAAATAAATAAATCAATAAATCATTACATACTGTGTATACCTACCGCCGCTTATGCAGTCCAATTTAATGTTACATTTATGTTATAGTAATATTAAAGGATTTACCATTTACATACCTAACCATAAAGTCATTTATATTGTCTACATTAAATAGTTATCTAATTTTTTTTTTAAAAATTCAAAGTACTCAATATTAAATTTTAATAAAAATCTAATATAACTCAATAAGATAGTTATAATTAGGGACAGCTTGGACATGTTCTATAAGATGTTTAACCATTATTATATTTTATTAGTGCATAAACATGCCCATTTTAAATTTGTATCATACTTTCTCAAAATATTATATTGTCTACTAATAGATTATTTTCACAACGATAAATTAGTAATTACTAATTAATAGTTGAATAAGTGTAATATATTTATATTTAGACGCAAGCGGGGACGAGCATGAAAGTTAGTATCTATATATCTATATGTCATATTATGTGTACTTTATGTGTGATTTTTGAAGAAAAAGAAACATAATATTAATGTATGGTTGCAAGTGAAGGGACCGTTTTTTTAGGTGCTCATTTGGGGTGGTCAAAATTTTTGCCCCCCTCTATCAAAAACATGACGAAACTGAGTTATTATTCAGTTTTATTGTCTACTATATAAACGCTTACAAATAATAAATATTAATACTCACAAATATGTAAATTACGTTCAATCAGACAATCTATGTGACTGTATTGAACACATTTTTTAACACATTTGGCGAGATATGAAATTTATAAAACTTTATTAGTAGTATATAATATGTATACCTACATCGATATCAAATTTGTTTTTATTTTTGAACAGTTTATGCCTACACATTTATAATGGTCTAAACACCCTTATTACTTATATAGAACACAATATGTTTTGATTTTTGTATTTAATAAGAAAGCTTACCTATCTATTAAATAATATTTAATAATGTGCCTTTAGACTTAAAATTAATTAAGTATTTTAATAATTCAACTATTATTTATTTCGTATAGAACATATTTTTCTATCGCGATGATTATAATTTACTCCCGTTTAATTTACCCGATAAACTAACAAAATCAACACAAAAAATCTATGTATATATTTTTATTTTCTAAAAAAAAATGTTTTTCTGTGGTTGAAATTTTGTTATTCATAGTAACATTATGTAGGTACTTTAATTCCGAACAACAGAAAAATTATGATGATACTACCAACAAAGTGCCCGCCGAATTATTGTATATCTTATAAAGACATGCTTGTATATGGTAGGTACTATCATAATCATCTATAATATGTATCATATAGGCACTCAATGCAGACTCTAGCTTCAGTGGCAGATTCTTCACGCTGAATGAGATTGATCCAGCTCATTTTCTAAAAGAATATTTAGAAAATAGGATTGGTATAAGTCTACTTTACCGGACACCCTTTTTGTTTAAATTTTGTACCCCCACAATACGTGTACTAGTATACTGAATTCAATAGTGTTTGAAAAAATTTGAGGAAACTTAGGCTCTGTTCAAAAGTTACAGAAAGTCATAGTTTTCGATATTACAGTGCTTACTTCCAAAGCAGATTGACTTTTTCTATTTTTTACGCCCGCTAGATGTCAAGTAAAGTAGACTTGTTCCAAAGTTTGTCGTTACCTCAAGACCACCCATTGTGGTTATACAGAACATATCGAGGGATTTTTTCGATTTCAATTGTCTGAGCTGCAAGTGCCCCGCGAAGTAGCTATATTACATTTACTGATTTGGCTTTTCGAAAAATACTATTTTCAATTTCTGTTGCTCATCGTTGTGTCCTCCATCCACCGTAGATAGATTGACTATACTTGATATTCTGTTGCATTCAGTTAAAAAACAAATGACTGTACATACTTGAAAATTTCACTGAATGTTTATATTAGCATTTTGTATACACCATACAATTTTGAAAATAATTTGATCTTTCATCAAAAATCTTTGATCTTTTTACGAAACATTTCAAATTTTAATTTTTTTAGTTTTTTCTCTACAAATAAAAATACAATTTTATTTGTTGTGCCGAAAAGCATGAAAATTTAATACAAGGCTCCTGATATATTTTTACAATAGCAATTCAAAAATCTTAAAAATACATGAGTGCAAATTTTTTTTTTATAAGCATTTAAAGTTCAAATTATGACAAAATTTATGAAATTAAAAATTAATTAATTATTTTGTAGTTAAAAATTTATTAAATGTTCAACATTTATAGCTAAGGATTGAAAATCTAAAACAAGATTCCACTTAAATAGGTCCCATTTACAGTTTTTTATTTTTTTCTCGTACCTTTTCATCGCCACCTTATTTCGTTATTCACCAGCGTCACACATAATTTGAATTGCACAGTTCAATTAAATTTTTACCCTAAACACACGTCTGTAAGTATTGTAACCGACTTGGTAACTCGTTTGTGTAAAAAAGTTCAATATCAAAATACATACAAATAATGATAAGGTTATCAATGTTATCACGCAACTAACTTAATTCTACCATAGAGTATAAAATATAAATATTAAAATACCAATACCAGGGATTTCTAAATAATACATTAGCATGGATTGGAGGCAAAATAGTGTCAATACCAAAATGCCTACTACGAATTGCAATAGTTTAAGATATTAAAAATAATACCTTCAAAGGTTTTTGATTTTTTAAATATATTTTATGCTTAATTTATAGAAATATAATTATTTTTTGTAATTATATTATAAAACTTATACCAGCCCTAGCGGCCCTCACAAGAACCTGCCCACCGGGAAGTTTCCCGATCTCCCGATAGGCCAATCCGCCCTTGGGAACAATTAATCACAATTAATTATGTTGTTAAAATTTAATTTTCGTAATAAATATTTTTTTTTTTTAACAGAAGAAATAAAAAAAGAAGAAATTGGCAAGTCAATTATTCACGTTACAAATACTATTTTTATTCAAACCAAAAAGGTTTGAAATAAATAATTAACATAAGTAGATACCTAACTATATCATCGTAAGTATATCTGCATGTAACGTGGTCGGTTAAATGACCAGTTAAATATAATATATACAGAGAGAGAGTTGTAGGACCCTATAGTTATAATTACCGTAGCCAGAGGTAGATATTGGAATCTTGTTCGAACTTGCCGCCACTTTTATTACCTTGTGTGACAACCGGTCCGCGAGACAGCGCGTCGCGCGGTCCGTGGACGCCGGGCTCCAGCCAAGTCGCCGCCAGTGTTGCCAAGTCAGCCATTTAATAGCTAAAACTAGCATTTTTTAAGGAGCCACTAGCCACTGAAAATTACATCTAGCAGGTAGCCACAATTCTAGCAATATTTTTTAATTTCATATTAAATAACACATTTTCTAGCACTTTAATTAATTTCATCAGATACACAGTATTTAGTAATAATCAGTAATTACCAATCACTTATTATTATTAAACGTCCGTGGACTGTGGAGTATTGAGATAGATTAGGATAACAATTAATAACAATATTATCTACAACCACACCACTGCTGCAGCTGCTGCTAGCTACACGAAATAGGAATATCTTCTTATCTTAACCGTAGTCCGTAACCGGCTTGTTGATTGATTTCTGACTTCTTGATTGTCTTCAATAGTTCTATGCTCCCTATACAAACTACCTTTACAATACACATTTCAACATTTGTGAATTGTCAGATATAAATATAACAGGAAATAGGAATATCCTAGAGCTTTATTCTATCTTCAACTTCTGCTAGTCAACCTTTTCGTCGCTCACGAGTCTCGTCTGTTTTTTTCTCCGTGTGTGACGATTTAAACTATACTTTATACATCTAAATTTATTATGGGTAAACCGCAATATACTCAAAAATTCCGAAAAGATTGGTTGAATAATAATCAATTCAAAGATTGGCTAGTAGAAGTTGAAGACGATGAAACGAAGGCCAGGTGTAAGTATTGCAAGTGTGATATTATAGCAAAAAATTATGATCTTACAAAACATTTGACAACTAAGAAGCACAGAACAGCATCATCAGCCTTTTCAACTTCTAGGAATCTTTCTAAATTTATGAAACCTGAAAAATCTAATAAATCTAACTCTGCTGAAGGTAGTTTGAGCTTATTCATTGCTGCCCATACTTCAATTTTACCAGTAAATCATTTGGGGGAATTATGCAAAAATGTATTTCAGGGCTGTGATTCTGCCAATGAATTAAAACTACATCGATCCAAATGTACTAATATAATTGTAAATGTTTTGGCTCCACATTTTAATTATGATCTTTTAAATAGTATTGGCAGTGGGCACTACAGTATTCTTATTGATGAGTCTACAGATTATAAGTGTTATTAAATTTTTGGGAATCACAATTTTATATTTTAGTAAAGAAACTGGTGAAGTAGTTTCTACTTATTTAGCATTAGTAAAAATCACTACATGTGATGCAGTGTCCATAACAAATGCAATATTAAATACATTGAAAATTAAAGGCTTGTCAATAAACAAACTAGCAGAATTTTGTTTATTTAACATTTTTAAGTCCAGTTTTATTTGAAGTACAATCTGTTAACAAGGCATTTGAATCAAACACTGCTGATCCGCTCAAATTATTATCAACTTTATCTAATTTAGTTCAATCGGTGTCTAAAAAAATAGTAAACCCATCTTTAAATTATAATCCAATTAAAACTAAATTTTCGGAACAATATTTACACCCTAAACCATATCTAGGATACAAATTTGAAAATGCTTTAAAAAATATTCCAAATTTTAAAGATGAAGATGAAAAAACACTTAGGCATAGGTGTATACATTTTATTATTGAACTTTTAAAACAACTGCAGCAGCGATTACCAAAAAATATAGAAATATTGGAAAACATTTCAATGTTTTCTGTTAATAATAGCTTAAAAACATTAAAAGACAATTTAATTCCTTTACTAGAACTTATGAACACGAAAGAAGATATAATTGACAAAATAAATAATCAATGGGTAAATATAACATCCATACAGTGGCTGGAAAAAAATAACACACATAAATTTTGGTACGAAGTATCACTGTATAAGGATGCTTCAGGTGATAATCCGTTTGCTGACCTGAGTTCGTTTGTTATTCAAATGCTGATACTTCCATGGTCCATGGTTTTCGTGTCCGATTATAGTTCTGTGACTTACACTATGCCGTTGGCCAAGTTGATCTCTGTGCTCGGGCCCATAACAGTATCGCCGACTTTCATAAGGCCTTTTAAATTTAATACGTTGGGGGACGGGTTCCCTCCTGATGTATTTCGTGTCGCGCGTGGTGTCAGGGGAACAAATAATTCGTCATTGTCATTGACCTGTGTTCGACGTCCGACCGTGTTTACAAGCATACGCGCGCCGTTGCCGGTGTCGTACACACCGCAGCCGGTTTCCCCCTTTCACTCCGTTGTTGTGCGGGTGTGTTGTCTGTCCGTTTTGGTTGCGCGGAATATGGAACGCCGTCGCATTGCGCGTCCGTCGTTATTGGTTTGTGTACCTGCGCACGCCGTCCGCCATACGCTCGGTCACCGCGTTTA
>NC_042493.1:115158513-115162580 GCF_005508785.2 Acyrthosiphon pisum
TTCTAAGTGGTTTATTAAAATGTTCTTCAGTAAAATTTACTAAGTCCAAATAATTAAATTATTACACAAAGTGTCGTGAAGGTGCTCGTAGTGCAGTGGAGAAAACACGTCTGATTACAGGCCGTCTCTGGTCTGCTTTTATAAGGGCCCAGGCTCTCCTACCTACCCCCTGGTCCATTGACTTATCCATATTGCGTCGTCGCATTTATCGGTGTCCCGTGTACACGTGTGAACCTAATCATAAATTATGTTTCCACGAACCGACTATTATCTGTTGCATTCTCATCCTGCTTTATGGTTTTTTGTATTATATCTATTTTGTGATTAATAAGCTCCCATATCCTGTCGTTTAATATGACTTGTGGTTTTGAATGTATTTTATTATATTATTATCCCTCCGTCTAGCAACCCATATATATATAGATTACTGTGACAGTCTTTCACTCCCCCTAGTATCATTCTTTACCACCTGTATTATTACATTAATAATAAGAGCTCGTATATTCTCACCTTGACTACCTACGTTATTATGTCCTTTATATTTGTATTATTTGAAAGAAACGGATACTATCCGTTACACAGTCGTGTCCGGCCAACTAGTTACACAATCGTTAGACCAGGTTTTCGTGTCCGATTATAGTTTTGTGACTTACACTATGCCGTTGGCCAAGTTGATCTCTGTGCTCGGGCCCATAGCAGTATCGCCGACTTTCATAAGGCCTTTTAAATTTAATACGTTGGGGGACGGGTTCCCTCCTGATGTATTTCGTGTCGCGCGTGGTGTCAGTGGAACAAATAATTCGTCATTGTCATTGACCTGTGTTCGACGTCCGACCGTGTTTACGCGCATACGCGCGCCGTTGCCGGTGTCGTACACACCGCAGCCGGTTTCCCCCTTTCACTCCGTTGTTGTGCGGGTGTGTTGTCTGTCCGTTTTGGTTGCGCGGAATATGGAACGCCGTCGCATTGCGCGTCCGTCGTTATTGGTTTGTGTACCTGCGCACCGCCGTCCGCGATACGCGCGGTCACCGCGTTTATCACATCCGTGCAGTGGCGCCGAACCTTTTTTAAACCACCGGGGTAAACCTTGTTTGAGGGTACCACCTACCCACCAACCAATACCGGGGAGGGGGACGCCGCCCGACACGGTCCTGGGGCCTACCTTTTTCCAAGAAAAATTTTTATAGTAGTATAAAAGTTTTTTATTATAGTATAAATTGTATAATACATAAAAAAATAAATCATTTAATAATTTTTTTACAATAACATTTTTTTAGAGCATATTTTAAGGGCATATTTTGGTAATTTTTAGGGCATAACTGCATACATATTTTAAAGATTTTTAGGGCATATAATTGTTGACTCTAGTCATTACTTATTTATTAGTGATTAATGATTATTATAGCGCCTACTGCCTATTGGCTATAGTGCATACTGCTTAAAGCATAAACTGTCTCTCGACTATAGCTGAGTCTTGCACTCTTGCTTATCTGTTGTCTGTAAACTATTTAGTATTTACAAATATAATAAAAGCAGTCACTCACGACCCACCCACCCACCCCCTAAAAAAGTTCTGGGGTATTTACCCCACTAGCCATACGTGTTCGGCGCCACTGCATCCGTGGGCAGACGTGACTATTATTGTGTTTCTGTTAAACGGCCCTCACGAGTGTCTTTATAAATATGTATTTACCCGCGTGCTCAAGATCCGTACAGGGTTGACGGATTGTTATTGGCAGCACGTTAAATTTTTAAATTACCCCGTCCATTATTACGCGTCTCACGACGCAAATACGATTGTCCAAGCGCGAATGGTTTTGTATTGGTGTTGTCCACAGGTAGCATTTGGGAAACTGTCGGAACTTACTACTGTCGCTGTCCTTGTGTGACCTACCTAAAATACGGAGTTTGTGTATCGCTCGTATCGTTGATATGACCAACAAATTGTTTACGCGCACTTGTAATTGTGGCCGCATGTTGCGCCCTGTGGCTTATATGTGCCGTAGGACTGCCGTCTGTTGTCGACGTAACTGTGTCCGGTCGGTTCTTCTTGCCGTTCGTAGAGCTTGGGTACCGTATGCACCTCCAAGTCATTTGTTTCCGTGTGCAGTTTACGACGGAGGCGGACGTCTGCGACATTCTATTTCGTATTGGCGCGTATATACATTTTTGTTATCGTCGACATCCCGTGTCGCGTTGTTAGTCGTATCGCCGAATCTCGTACGGCCGTGTAGTTATGGCTTGGTTATGGACGGGCTCCCTCTCGATGGTATTTGTGCAGCCCTGGCTGCTAGTGGAACCACTAAGCGTCCATGGACTCGTGTTCAATCTCCGGCCATGTTAAAGCGTGGGTGCACGACGCCGCCGTCGGTCTCCTGTCTCGTCATGGTGTGCCGTCGGCCTACAACGTTTGTACGAATTACGAAACTCCGTCGTGTTGCGTATCAGTCGTTATCAGCGTATGTACCTGTGCGCCTTCGTCCTCGGTACGTGCAGTCGCTGCCGTCATTATATTCGGGGGCAAACGTAATGAGTGGTGTTTGTCCACGGTGGCATTATTACCCACCAATAACTTAAAAATAATATATGTTGTCGCATCCCTCTGTGTCATCCATAAGCACTGTGCTCTGTGACACGACGCGTCCATCACACCTACCCTACCCACTGTAAATTTTAGTGTAGCATTTTGTCGTATACAATGCGTGGGTGGAGATCGGGTGATCGATTGTTTATATTCTTATATTTATATTATTTATTTTGTGTATGGATATTATAATTATACGAACCATATCACGTTCATTTATTACGGTTTAAATTATAATCCATTTTATTATTGTTTATACTGGTATATGTATTATTATTATTATTATGTTCTGGTTATTATGATTCCTTGTATAACGTTACCTTTATGTACAGTCATTACGACGTCATTGTTCTTTGATTTATACTTAAGTTTTTGTTTATTAAGTTATCTAGTTGCGATTTATATTATTGCCTTTAAAAAATATTGTACTTCATGGGTAATTATGCACATAACATGCTTCCAGTACCCCAACCTAAACCATGTATTTATTGTACTGGCGTCTTGTACGTTCCAATTTGTCAGCGGCGTAGCCTGGGCTTAGGACGGGGGGAGTTCTCAATTATATTTATTCAAATATGTTAATTATGATTATTTTGTATTATTGTATTATGTTGCAGGTTGTTGCACTATCCTTATGTACTTTGTATAATTATTATTTGGACTATAACTTTTGTTTAGTCATGTTTATTTATTTCTATATGTATTATTTTTTTGTTGGTTTTTCGGCCTTTTGATTTATATAAAACAGGTATTAGTATCGACGGCGTTCAAGGTTGATGTGATGCTGTGCCTCCCATGGGGGAGTATGTTCGAACTTGCCGCCACTTTTATTACCTTGTGTGACAACCAGCCAAGTCACCGCCGGCGACCTAAAGTTCGTCTTTGCCGTGTGCTCGTTGCGTGCAGACCGGTCGTGTGTCTTTTGCCGCACGCTCTATGCGAGCAGACCGTGCGTAGTTCGTGTCCGGCCGTTACGTTGATGCCGTTGTAGCGACGAGTTCGCCCTCTTTTCGCGACGAGTTCGTGGTGCGCCTATGATCCGCGCAGTTCGTGGTGCGCCTATGATCCGCGCAGTTCGCTGCCGATATAGCGACGAGTTCGCTGTCGTTTTAGCGACGAGTTCGCTGCCATTGCGAGCGCCTCGTGGTGCATACTATACTATTTTGTTGCGCTTTGCCTTTATTATTGTCGTCGACATCGTTCTGGTTAACGTCGACTTGTTGTTCGTTGTGCGACCGATATTCGTTTTCGCGCGTTCGCCGTTGATATCGTTATTGTGTATATCCCGCGATCGACGCCTTTATCAGTGCCGTGATTACCATTACGTCATTTGCAGATTACGTAATCCGGTCACTCGCCATCGTCCGGTGCCGCCGTCAACAGCCGCCGCCGTCCCCCCGTTCACCAGCATGTCATCGACATCGTCGCCGCAGCTGTGGCAGTCACTGCCGCCGCCGATACACCGCCCCACCGCGGCGCATGT
>NC_042493.1:115162655-115166030 GCF_005508785.2 Acyrthosiphon pisum
ACATAAGTTTTAATGTACCCATACATTTTATTGTTAAATCTATTATTCCACTATTATAATAGCTTTGCTTAATTATTTTAAGTTGTTAATATTTAACTTTCGTAATAAATATATATTTTTTTTAACAGACCAAATAAAAAATGAAGAAATTGGTAAGTAAATTATTCACGTTACAAATACTATTTTTACTCAAACTTAAAAGGTTTGAAACACATAATTAACATAAGTAGATGCCTAATTATATCATCGTTAGTATATCTGTGTGTAACGTGGTCGGTTAAATGACCAGTTAAATATAATATATACAGAGAGAGTTGTAGGACCCTATAGTTATAATTACCTTAAGCAGAGGAAGATATTGGAATCTAAAAATATATTTAAATAACTAAGATTCCATTTCAGTTATTTACAGTGGCGTCATTTGGGGGGATGGCCAGGTAGGCATTGGCCCTGTCAGATTTTAAAAGCCGCTTGATAAACCGGTGCCCGGTTGTTTTCGTTTAACCATTATTATATTTTATTAGTGCATAAACATGCCCATTTTAAATTTTTATCATACTTTCTCCAAATATTATATTGTCTGCTAATAGATTATTTTCACAACGATAAATTGGTAATTACTAATTAATAGTTGAACAGTTGTAATATATTTATATTTAGACGCAGGCGGGGACGAGCATGAAAGTTAGTATCTATATATCTATATGTCATATTATGTGTACCTATATGTGTGATTTTTGAAGGAAAAGAAACATAATATTAATGTGTGGTTGCAAGTGAAGGAACAGTTTTTTTAGGTCCCATTTGGGGTGGTCAAAATGTTTGCCCCCCCTCTATTAAAAACACATCGAACGTCAAATATTAAAAATTTAAGTATTAAATATGTTTAACTTTTGTGAGTTAAAAATTGAACAAATGTTATGAATCACTCATCACATAAGTTTTAATGTACCCATACATTTTATTGTTAAATCTATTATTCCACTTTTATAATAGCTTTGCTTAATTATTTTAAGTTGTTAATATTTAACTTTCGTAATAAATATTTTTTTTTTAACAGAAGAAATAAAAAAAGAAGAAATTGGCAAGTCAATTATTCACGTTACAAATACTATTATTATTCAAACCAAAAAGGTTTGAAATAAATAATTAACATAAGTAGATACCTAATTATATCATCGTAATTATATCTGTATGTAACATGGTATGTTAAATGACCAGTATTAATAGGCATACCTGATATTCTGTTGAATATCGTCAGAATTGACATTAGATAAGTACTTTTTTATCTAGATAAAGATGATGATAATAATATGATGAATATTTATCTAGATATAAAAGATAACTAAATTAAAATCTATCTAGAGAAAGATTAATGATAAATACATTTTATCTAGATAAAAAAAATATATTTTTTTTTAATATTTACTATAAAGTCTAACTTTTGAGAGTCTGTATACCTTAGATACTATTTAGGACTTCAATATTACCTATATTAACACCGGCTATCTGTTTTTATTAATGTTAGCAGTGAACATTATTATTAATCAATAACTATGGTATGACTAAAAAGCATTTTCAAAATTAGGTATAAATATCAAGAAAAACTATTTTAAACAACTCATCATAGTAATCTTTAATTTATTATTATGAACCTTTTAAACTGCAGTTTTAGTATGTATTTAAATTTTGTTTAGTATAAATTCAATTATTGTAATTATGTAAAGTACATCTAATATCATGTATACTATGTACATTGCATAAGTATATACTATACAGTTAATAGGATAACATTTTTTTTTACGTTATGATCATGTCATAATGATAATATAATTTATACATAGGTGACATTTGATTTGAATTATTTATAAATATAATATTTATAACATTAATGATGCATGATTAATTTTGCAGACTAATTTTATTCAATTAATATAATAATAATAAAATGTAAAAAAAAAAGAATATTAAAAATGAAGTACCTTATTGGTTTTTAAAAATGTTGGTTTTATTTGGTAAATTATGAATTGAAAATTAGTCCGCAAAATTGTACGAATTATCCGCAAAATAATGGTATAATAAAAAGCAAATAAAGTAAATTTTAAATTTTTTGCACCATTTCATCAGCATGTCAACAGTTTTTTTAGATTTGCTAAAAAAACTATTTGTCCGCAAAATTTGAAAATTAGTCACCAAAATTACGCAAATTATCCGCAAAATAACGTATATATCAAAATATTGGGAAAATTGAAAATGTACATGCTGTTTAAATGTAGCTATAAAAAATAATAGTTATCTAATATAATATATTAATATTATTATGAACATACATTTTTTTTACTGAGATGACGACAATTCAAATTTAAAGTTCTAAGTATCAAAAAAATAAATTGATAATAAAAAGTGTACTTATTTCATTTTTTTTGTATAGAGACGAATTTATCAAGATAAATTTATCTAGAAGGATGAATTTTTTATGTTAGATAATTATTTAGATAAAACGCAACTATTTATCTGGATAAGATAGAATAGAACTAAATAATTATTTAGATAATTTTATTTATCTAGGGAAGTCTCAACACTGCATAATATCCACAGTCCGATTTTATTTTGAAAAATCAGAAAAAATGCAAATTTACTGCTAATGAGGGTAGTAGGTACATATTTAAGAATTTATATTTTAAAATACATAGTTATTTGAAGTTGCGGAAAATCCCGAATTCCCAGTGGCCCGATCCGCCCCTGGATGTGTGTTGGTCACAAGCTCTACAATTATGTTTGTGTTAATATTGTTATATCGGTCAGCATTGTTTATGGTACATAATGTAGTGTTTGTATTATATACACAGGTGTCGTATAACATATTTATCAATAAGATAATATTACATATTATTTCACGACTTTCATTGTCATACAGATGTAGGATGACCTCAATAGTGCCTTATAAATAGGTCTTTTTGATGCTCATAAACCATTATATTATACTGTGTGTATAGCCGCATATGCAGTACAGTTAAATGGTACATTTATATTATAGTAATATTAGCCAGCACCGCCCGTTGATTTTTGCGATAACGGGGACGGATATCGTGCAAATTGCAAAATTACTCATTCAAATTCATGCTAATTGCGTGCTAATTATTGATGAAATAAAAAATGAAAATTTTTTGATGGGCGGTGCTGGTGCAACGTAAGTCTATTATGCTGTATGTTGAAATATACAATTAATATTAGTATTCAAACCATGTAAACACACGTGCGTGTACAATGTCGTTTTCTAATAGATACTTATGCAGTTACGATATAGCTGTGCAACACTTTTACTATCGATTTCTATATTGTATACGGATACGGGATGACCTCAACTAATGCTTT